>NC_081414.1:499276481-499581708 GCF_030272615.1 Cryptomeria japonica
ACTAAGCCCTCTCAAGAGACCAAAACTTGACTTCAACCTTCCCAACTTTGTTTGCCACTTCCTAGGGTCTTATCATACCCCAAACAACATGATTCAATATAATTAAAACTCCCAAATTACTGGTTTATACCCAAACCGCAAACTAGGTACCAACTAGGCTTATTTCCCCAATTAGGTCTCCAAACCTTGTTTTTTTGACTTAACTTCCAAAATTCCCCCAAAAATTGGAAAAATAATCACATATTCAGATACCCTTTTCAGAGTTACACAATATATAAAAAATATGCACACTACTCCTTTGGACCAACTGTACGGAATGATGACTTTTACCCCAAAACTAGGCCTAATTAGTCCACTTTTACAAAGAAACTACCCACAAAAATTATAAACAAGACTCCAAACCCCCAAAAAATATTTATTTACCTTCCAAAACAAAGTATTTTCATGCCCATTAAAAGAGCCATGCTCATTTGTTACACAAACCCTCCTTTCTAGGAACAAAAACTAGGGCCTTCTCAAAATGAACCCCACAAACACTTCCAAACCAAAAAAAAGGTTTTATCACCTTAAATTAAACATATCTTAACACATTCCATTAGAAAAAAATACCCTCATTATGGAAAATCTTCAGATCAAATACATGGTACCATGCACCCCCTACTCACACAACACACAACTTGCTCATTTGGTGATCACCATTCAAACATTCATGCTTCTCTTGAACACATATGGTTAGTATCTGTTATTTTACAACATATTAGACCAATTTCACAAGCCACAGTAGAAACAAAAATTGGAATGGGTCATTCATCCATAATAAACCCCAAAATCCAATAAAAACTGTCAAATAACAACCTTCAGGATAGTCAACATTTTGGTGCACAAAATGATTGATTAAACCTTAAAAATGAATTTAAATTATTATTAGAACATCCACCAAACACTTTCCAATGGGTGTAGATCAATATGAAGAAATAAAACTACAATATATGCTTCAGATTTCACTCGAAATGCAAGGAAAACATTGAATTTTTATTGCAGCAGTTTGTTTTCACATAGATCAACCTTCAAATCAACATCAACAACCTCTCCACATGTGAGAATGATGTTTTTAAACACTATTATGATGCCTTATGATAAGTATTCTCATGCATTCTTGTAGCTATTTCATCTTTATCTTCCTGATAATGAAGTACCTACTGCGCTTAATCCTTTGTAATCTCACTGATATTAATGCTGCTAATATTAATGCTTTGTAATCTGCAAAATTGAACCCGATGGTAACACTAGCAAGTGGAAGAATGTGATCGGGATAACATACACCATTTAAGTCCATCGACATAACACACACTAGCAACAATAGATAAATCTTATCTTGCCGATAGCTGATGAGGCTATCGGTAAGACTTATCTCGATGGACTTTGGCAAAAAGTAAAATACATCGGCAAAGGTTATGACGATAAATGGTCATCGGTGTAGACAAAAGCAGTCAGGATTTTAAAAAAAAATGTTGGGGAAGGTCGAAATTCCGACGAACACCACAAGACAACTGATGATGTTGCCATACTTGCGACGACAAAAACGTCGCAGGATGCAACCTCGTTCATTGTTGTAATCGTCAAAATTCCAACATCTCCTTGAAGATGGTCCAATGATAGAACACACACTAGCGACAATGGAGAAATCATGTCTTGCCGATAGTTTGAGGCTTTCGGTAAGACTTGTCCTGATGGACACTACTAAAGTAAAATGCATCGACAAAGGTTACGACAATAAATAAAGGGCCATTGGCAAAAGGTTACGACGATAAAGGAAGCAATGAGGTTGGAATTTCAATGTGTCCTCGTCAAAAAAACATGTCATGGGTGCATAGAAAGTTTCGACGTGGTGTCATCTGAATTTTGATGTGAATCCCATCATCAAAATCAATGATGAACAAATACATCAAAATTCTGACATTTACTTGTTTGAGTTTCGACGAACGGTCGTAAGAAAAATGCTCCAAATGTACTAGTGATGTCAATACTAGTGATCCAGATTTGTTTGAAAATTGCAGTATATAGTGTTTGTAGTTTATGTCAAGTATGCCAAATGTGGTAGTTTAGAACAATGGAAGATAGGTATGTATGTATGAAAGGCAATCAACTCTTCCGATAGACCGTTGCTCTAGAATTGTCCAGTGGAAGTTCGTGGATATCTTTGTCATTGTGTCTAAGTTTTGATGTTGGTTGTGGCAATCAATTTTATGCTCCAGATGTATATGCATATGCAGTCTAGTGATATTTAGTTGACAGTTGATAGGATTGCAGTGGTTTGCATTATTTTCTCGTTGTAGATATGATAGCACATTTTTTATATAGATTGTTGTATTCTAGTTTTGGCACTCTAGGAGTCATGCTCCGATTGTTGTGTTAAAAAGATATATTCGGTTGTGTAGTGTTTGACAATTCTATGAGCTCTAATTTGCCTCCATCTTTTGATATTTGATGTTAATTATGTTGATGATCTGTTGTTCATGTCATTAACTGTTCCTATGCTGAGGTAGATCATGTTCTTTATGCTTTGGTAGCGTGTTCTTGTGGAAGTTTTAGGTTATGTTCATTTTGGGTCAGGTCAACATTCAATGTTCTTATTGTTTTGCTCCAGTGATTATAGTGTGTTAACTGACTGTTGGAGTATCTTTTGGGTAAATGTGTTTGAGGCCGACTTGATGTATATTCTTATTGACACACACACACACACACACACACACACACACTTTTACATATTATTTTCGGATAGATGATAGGAGATGAGTAAGAGAGTAGAGCAAAGAAGGTAGTGATTTGGGTGAAGAAGAAGAACAATTTTGTGCAATAGTATTTTGAGTGTGAGTAGGCTGATAGTGAATGAGTTGTAGAGTTTCTTAACCGGATCTACTATAAGTAGTTGTTGTGTTGTTTGAGATTAATAGGAACTGATCCCATGCATATGTAGATGCATTTTTCTCAGTTCATTCTTATTCTTCTTGGTAGTGTAATTTAGGCAGTGAGCCCTCCAACAGTGAGCCTCCTTTTGTAATCCCATATAACTAGTTATATCATCTTGAGAGTTAACCCTTTCCGTGGTTATTCCCATTTGGGTTTTCCACCTTTAAAAATCTAGTGTCTCTCTTATGGTTGAGTGTGCTTTGCATTTCATTTCAGTTGCTTATATCATTTCATGCTAAGGTTAATTGAGATCAAATTAAGTTTCAAAATTTCTGTGTGTTTAATTTGGGGAATAATGATTCACCCCCCCTCTTAGTATTCCGATCTATTCAACAATTCATCCTTTGATTTTTTCATATTGGTAATTCAAGGGGAAAATTAAAAAATACAAGGTAGATTGAATGGTGAAAAGAGCTTTGTTGTCCTTCTTTCTATCTTCTTTCAACTAATTTTTTTCTTGTGATGTTAGTCTATTAAATGCATTCTAATATGCAACTTCTACGCATCCCACTTCCACCAATTCCTAGAGACCTTGGGATAATAGTAGGGTATTCATTTTGATACTCCAATAATCATATTTGTCTCCAGTAAACAACCAAAGTTGAAATGGTAAATCTTTGCCAGTAGTCATTGGAGATAATTGATTCTTTGATGTTGATACCTATACAATTAGAAATCTTACAACTTGCTTTGATACCAATTGAAAGAAAATAAATTTGAAACGCTAAACTCATAAACACAAAAGCAATATTCAGCTGAGAAAAATTATATATATTATCATAGCATATGAATACTAAATTTTCTCTAAAATAAGTTGAGTGCAAAAAGTCTTTACAATGAAAACTTAATTCATATTATAATTACATAACATTGTCTTATAGATTTCTGATCTTCAACACCGATCATAAAAAACAATAAAACAAAGCTAAAAAAACTAAAAAACAATGTAAAGGCTATTTTAAAACTAAAAACAAGAGAGTTGCATATGCATGTAGTCTTTATTAAGAAGGAAAACATTAAAAGCTAAGAAAAAAAATGACGAAGATATAATTTCCATCTTAGTCTTGATCACCAACACATCATTCATTCATCCTTATCTTCAATTTGCAGGTTTGTTCTAAACAATGAACCTTGGTTTTTTGCCAAATCTGGTTTTTTCGTGACGTTGTGGTCTTCTTTTTTTTGATCTAGCAAATGTTTAAATCAATTCTGTTTCGAATTGGATTCATCTCTAAAATTTACCTTTGGTTATGAAAAATGTAGGGAAAATTGAATCCTTCATCAACCAGATCAACACTTTCATCAAAGTTGAGGATGCATCCTCTATCGCTCCAAAACGGTTTACAAAAGTTTGTGTCTTAGTTGATATTTCCATTCCACTACTCATGCATGGTACACATTAATTCATCTATGGGCTCATGGATGCACTTTTTAAACTATGAAGGGCTTGTTAAGTGATGCTTTAGATGCAACCAACTTGGATATAATATTGCTAGTTGCCATGCCAAATTTGTGAATGGTCTTTGTGCTCTTAATCTCAAGAGATGGATACACAAGGAGGTTTTCCAAATGTTAACTTTGTTTGGAAAAATCATGGTGCATTCATGAACCATTATGCACTAGTGCATTCACTAGCTCCCTTGATTGGAGGAGCTGATGGACAAAGCTTTGAGAGCCCAATCCCTCTCGCTGGTGAGGCTACAATAGCCTTCAACCAACAAGACTATATTGACACAGTTCTTTACGATACGTTAGATGATGATAGGCTCTAAATAGCTCTTACTAAAGATCATGATTATCTTCTAAATCAGGTTGATGTGTTGGCTTGTTCTAATATTCACACCATATTCTAGACTACTAGAAATATTTTAAAGCCAAACATTCCTAAGAGCAATGTCATTAGGTTTCCATAATCCACTAATCAATCTGTATAATGCTTCTGGATTTGATTGTGTGAGTTTTTTTGCATCAACGTTTTGAATCACACTCTATGATCCATCATCAGGATGAAATTATTAGAGAGCACTAAGAGAAAAATCCTGATGATGGATCATAGAGTGTGATCCAAAATGTTGATGCAAAAAAACTCACACAATCAAATCCAAAAGCATTATACAAATTCCTAAAAGTGGAAAGCTTAGGGGTAGGAAATATAAATAAAAAAAATAGAGGATGGAAGATTTGGACTTGATAGATGAAGGCACACAAAGGACTATGGACACACTCCTTACTAGGAGAAAGCATAAAATTAAGAAAGGTTGATCTATAGATTTTTTCATGGTTGAGTTGGTTTTATGTAGATGTTTTTTCATCTCTCTCTCTCTCTCTCTCTCATTTTTTCTCCCCGATTTTGGGTCTAAAACATTCTTCTTTGTTGGTGTCTATGTGGTGTAGGAGCACCCTCAAGACCTAATATGCCTACAAGAGGAAAATTTTATATTTTTGCTTTGTTTTATGTTTTTTAATGTTTTTAAGGTAATTTGTGACCATTTAAGATCATTTTGGATCATTATGTCAAGTTTTGAGTCATTTGGATAAAAATTGTAAAAGTTGCTCAAAAGTTGTCAAAATTGTCATGATAACTTTTGCAACTTGATGACAACTTTTTAAAAGTTTGTTATAAGTTGTTTATAGGTAGTTGTAGGTTAGTTGGGTAGTCAAATATGATGCAAATTGTAGAATTTTTTTTTTTAGAAACTCAAATTTGGAGGTTGGAGAGGGTTGGAGAAGGATGAAATAAAGAAGGAACTTATTTTTGTAGCATCCTTACATTGTTTTTTGAAGTTTTTAGAATTTGCAGTCTGAAACATGCCATTGTACGACCTTTTGATGGCCTCATATTGAGGACTGTAATATATGGATGGAAACATATTTGTTTCTAGTTTCCAAATATTTTTGTCTCATTAAATTTGATTGAGTTTTGTGTAAGATATGCCATTTTGGTTACAGGCTGTTTTGAATGATTGATTTTTCTGTAACAATCTGAAAGAAACGTATGGTATGGATTTGTAAGATACAATAATGATCTGAAACCAATGGAAAAAGGTGGAGAAATGAGTCTAGTTTCATTTCCTTTTGATCTGATCCAATTTCATTAAGTTTTAAATGAGTTATGACATTTTTAGTGAGAGTAGGTCTATGATAAAACTAGGGTTTCTAGTAGGCATTAAGAAAACTATATATTTGTATTTCATCATCCCAAAAGGGTCAAACCTGGTGAGAGTGTTCTTTATATTGCTGCACATGTCTCCTACAAAGGAATTTGGGTTATGTGATAATTTGGGAAAGATATGGATGTTTTTGTGTGTCTTTTCATAGTAAATGTTGTCATGAGGGTTTAATAAAATAATACATTGTTTAGTTGTTTGATGTAATGATGACTTGTGTGTCATCAAAATCCATAGTGAGATTCCATGATTAGGTCAATATTATATTTCCTTGCTAAAGTTTAGATGACATGTGAGTGGTGTAATTGGAATGCACCTTGAATTCATTTAAGTATAACTTGTATGTTGATTGATGTTACCCCCACCTCTACATCACTATGGTATATGAGAGTTGGCTTACATCCTACAATTTACCAAAAAATAATAATAATGTGGATCATTATTTCATTTTAGCATGTACTTTAAATTATATTTACTACATAGAAATACATTTGAATATTATTGTATCTAATAAATTTTTTTAATTTTAATTTCTAATTTCATCTATTTTTTTTATATTAAAAAAACTTATAAAATAAATATAAAGTTCATTTATAAAATATAAATATAACTAATTAATTATTCTTAATATCTATTAATATTTTTAAAAATACTTTCTATAATTTTAATTATGAAATGGTAGATTATTTTTGAAAAATATCTTTAATTTTATTTTATATTTATACATCTCTCTAAAACTTGTAATTTTTATGAGGGTATATCTTGTCTTTTATGTGATGTTTATTTTTAAAATATTGTTTATAATTAATATTAATATTTTGACATGTAAATGGTTGTCAAATTGAAGGTAAAAGGTGAGAGTTTTTGTTATCACACTCACATTAATATGACCATGCCATTACACTCCACCCCTTGACGTCATTGTAGAATGCCTCTTGACATTAATAAATTAATTTAATTAATTTAATTGCCTTTTTCTAAATTTACTTGCTCTATAAATGAATAAAATTAATGTCTTATGTATTTTCCATGATGCACATGAATTAAATAATTTTAATTATTCATTTTCTTTAATATCCCCATCTCATGGATTTGGGGCGGATGCTCTACTGTGCGGTGTTGGCTTCTTGCGCAGCTAGGGGAAACCCTAGCCACGCTTTTCTACATTTTTGTGTCTATTTCATGGGGCTCACTAGGGGTTTATTTTGTTTGTTGTTGGTCATGCTAGATGTTTTGGTTCGGGAAGGCCCATGGGTTGTCCTATGTTTGAAGTTTTTTTGGTTGCCTCTCCTTGGGTGGAGGGATCACGACTGTCACTCGCTTGCTTGGCTTGCTCCTAGTCTGGTTGGTTTGTTTGAGGGTTTCGTTGTATGATTACAGAGTGAGCAGAGCCTTCAAATATGAATATCCCTGGGGTTTTGGATGCCTCCTATTCTTCTTCTCCTTTGCATGCAAAGGATATTGGTGATCTGGGTTGCATGTCCTTGGGTGATGAGTTTACACCCTCAAAGGGTTTTGTTGGTATCAAGAAAGTTAATGGTTGTTTGGAGCAGAGCTAGGATCGTCCAATTTTAGTCATCCATTCAAAGACAATTTTTGGTTATGTATCTTATTGGAGCAATCATGCCCTTATTTACAAATTTATGGGGTTCAACTCTCTTTGTCAGTTCTTGAATCTTGGGCCCAACGGGTATGGAATCCTGAAGGGGAGATGGAGATTCTCATGGCTGCTAATAACTATTTCCTTGTAGTTTTTTCTTGCATGTTGGATCACATCAAAGCTTTTGAAGGTGGACCCTACTTCTTTAATCAGGTTGGGCTCTTCATCAAGCCCTGACATTTGGGGTTTAATTCAGCAGAGGAACTTCCATTGCAAGTCCATGTTTGGATTCGTCTCCCTCATCTATCATTGGAATTTTGGAGAAATGACATCCTTCATTCTATTACCCTTCTTATTGGCGCAATGATTGGTTTTGCTTCCCAGATTTTGGATAGAAAGGTAATCACTTTCGCCCACATCTGTGTTGAAATTGATTTAAATAAGCCCCTGCCAAATTTTCTTGAGATTTGTATAGGAATATCTTCTTGGATACAACAATTAGTATGAGACTTTGCCTTTTAGATGCCGCATTTGTTATGAATACATGCATTTACAAAAAAAATGCCCTCAGTCTAACCCGTCAAGGGGGGGGGGGATTAGTTGCTCCCTTTAATTATGACGCTAAGGTGGACAAGGGGAAGGATTCAATGGGTGAAAGGTTAGAAAACAAGGAGGTTTTATTTCCAGTTAAGCCACACAATAAAGGAAGGGGACACAAAATAACTCTGAGGGATAAACAAGTTGAGGATAATTTTAATCCGTTTGAAATGTTAGGTGATGTGGTTAAGGAGGAGGGAATTTCTACTGAGCTAATTTTAGGTGATAGGTCCATGTGATTGATTTTATCAGAAGATGAGGAGAAGGAAGTTAGGGATTCTAAGTTGGATTCTCAACAGGGCGGGCAAATGGATGCATACAAGCATTCCTAGCTCCTAGTTCCGCCTGCTCCTAGTGTGTTGGTAGCTCCACAAACTAATGAATCTTTGGTTACCCAAGCATCTGTCCCAGTTCAAGGGTCCCTAAACTTTGAAAAGAGTAGAAAAGCCCCACATGCCTTGGGTATATAACAAAAATGTTTGAAGATAAGGGGTCTCTTGAGAAGCCTCCAAGGGTTGGGTTTAAGATAGATCGAGAGAAGGTTAAGGTTATTGGTGATACATTGGTGGAAATTGGGTCAGTTAAAACTATTGACTCTCATTTTTTCCAATCACATAAATGATTGTATTATCTTGGAATGCAAGGGGTTTGAACAAAATTCCTCAACAAAAGGTTGTTCAAGATTTGATTGCTAGTTACTCTCCTGATATTCTCTTTATCTAGGAAACAAATATTTCTCTGGAAGATATGCTTCATAAACCCTCTAGGATTTGGTCTCATGGTTCCTGTCAGTGTATTGGGGCCATTGGAAGTTTTGGTGGAATGACATGTTTCTTGGATCCTCAAAAAATTATTCCTCTATGTGGATCTCGGTTCGTTCTATTATTTATTTGATTGCCACTAGTCTGGAGACTAGTGAAGTTTGTTTATTCTCCAATGTTTATGACCCCAATGATCTTATTGGAAAGGTTCAACTTTGGGATCACATCATATTTGTTCATTCTTTGGTTCCTTTTCTCTTGTGGGCTATTGTTGGTGACTTTAATGCTATTAGTAGCCTGGATTAAAAGAGAGGAGGGGTTGCAAGGCTCGAGCCATCTTCTCACTTTCTCAACCTAAATATTTATGTGAAACCTAATAATGGTATCTTCTCTTGGAATAATTAGAGATGTGAGGTGTCAGAATCAAACAAAACTGAGAGCGGGGGGGTGAATCAGTGTTCTACAAACTTTTAACATTATTAACCTTATTCTTCAACCATGTAATGCAAATAAACAAAGGAAAGATGTAAACACATGAGGCAAACATCCACAACACCATAACACCATATTTATATGTGGAAAAATTGGTTAAGGGAAAAACCACGGTGGGAACCTACCCACAATGAGATAATACCCTATTAGGAGTAAGTGAAATATTACAATGGGGAATGCACATGCATTTAGGCATACTTCCTAGAGCTCGCTGCTCATATTACAAAAAGGGCTACAAACCCGTAAGGCTCACTACCTTACAAAATGATTACAAAAGATATAAGAAGGTTTGAACTATTGAATAACATCAACAAATGCCTAAGTATAGTTCCGGTTAAGCACAAAGCACATAATCTTACTCTGATATGCTATACTATGCTATTATGATCTTTTTCTATATTCTAGAGCACAAATCCTTCAATTACGCATGTAAAACTGTGCATAATCACTCACAACCATTTCACACACAACCAATGATGCCATAAATGATCATATCAATTGGTCTTATATATCCACACCCTCAATTTAGATCTTCATCATGTCAAACCAAAAACACATAACACGAAATGAAATGTGTTACCCAAGTTGTCTCAATCCAATCCAAAACAATCATGTGGACCAAAACAAATTGTCCACACACTTCCCACATGTCGGCTCACTAACCTCGAAGGCACAAATGACCGTCAAAATTGATCCACAAGATCCACATAATGAATATTCACACGTTAATGTTGATGAACACTATTCTACTCAAAAACCTATTTATCAAATCTTCCAATTTACACAAGACTCATCACCAGAGGCCACAAACCTAGAATAAGGTAATTTACACATCCACAATTCTTCTCCAAGATCCGCAACACAAAATATTCACCAATCATAACACTGTACACTCTGTCGAATATCCCGTTCTTCTCATTGGACCTCACAGACCTCAATCAATCTTCCAGTATGAATGAATTATGAACTGCAGATGGCATATCTGACATTAGTTGCCATCAATGACAACATCTGATCATCAATGTAGTGTCTCTTGCAAACAATCTCCTCCTTTGGCTTTGATGGAAACACTTAGTGAAAAATGACTAAGTGTTAGACCAAAACCAAAATATATACACTACAACAAAAAATCTGACTACTAGACTCCAAAAATCAACAACTCCCCCTAGGATCAATATTTTTCTATTTTCTACTCTCCCCTTTGACATCAATGGAAAAGGTAGGGTTCTAGAAGCCAAAAATTCAAGCCAAAAATGCTATCTACATATGTACACATAGCCCTTACATACAGAAATTTGAAGATGTCTTCTTTAGAATTCTTCAATGTACCCAAGTGGCTATCCCATCCCCTCTTCAAACACTCCAAAATAGTTATAAGGCCACTGAAAAGATAAACTTGTGCTTTTGTAGTCTTGAGATCAACCAGATCACTATTAGCCAGAGTATCTTGAGTATCTTTCAAGGCACTGAGCATAATATCCAACTTAGGAGTAATGAGACTCCTAAATTCTCTAACTTTACCAATTATTCTCTCTCGGTCATGCTTCAGGCTTCTGATTTTCTCAAATAATGATATTACCTAACTATCATGACTACCCAATGATACTGTCAGAGGATCAACCAATTGAGCTATGCATTCTGGCTCATCCTCATACACCTTAGACTTCTTCTCAATGTTCGCAGTGAACTTGGACCATGATAAGAATGATTTGTACAAGCTCCCACCTTCGGATAGAGCATCTTGCACACTCTTTAGACAAACACCTAATGTGACTATCTTTTGCAATCATTTTCTTCAATGTCTGGAGCCTCTTAGTATTGAATTAATTTAGAAACTTTTCTTCAAAAACCTTTTCAAAATGTGTACCTACAGAATTGATTAAACTCTTTAACTACCTGGATGGCATGTCTAAAGTATCCTTTTGAAATGAGGGCATCAAATTTTCCAAAATACCGGATGCCAGGGTTAGCAACATTTTGTCTTCTGTGTGAGACCTCAAGAGATATTCGCTAGCCTTAGCTTGGGAAAATGATGCTAACTGAAGCTTCTCAATTGACGATAAAGAGTCAAGGTTAATCGGTCCTTGCACAAATTCTGGATCATCAACTACTTTCTTTCCCTTCATTGCCTTTGCAGTGTCTCTTGCTTCCAGAATCATTTCCTACTTTACCTCAACCTGTACTTTCTCTATAACCTTCTTTGTTTTTGCTTCCTTCACTAGTACTTCAGTGACCGGAGGATTATCATCCTTGTCCTTATCCATTGCTTTGTCTGCTTCATTTGCACCTGTTTTAGCCTTATCTCCTGCAACATCCTCAACCCTAACACCTTCTGGAACACTTACATCACCAAGATCATCAACTTATACTTCTGGAATATAAGTATCATCCTGTGTCTGCACTTCCAAATTATCCCACGATGACATGTTCTAAGACTCATCTTGACCTTTTGCTAGATTAACTTCATATTACTTTTCAAGTAAAACTTTTGTCAAATTTTTCTCAATTTCCTTAATAACATCATCAAATTTTCCAATCATTATTTTATTTACCCTGGTTTTTCTCCTAAAATCATGCTTATCTAGCTTAAGTAACCTTGCAATCTCCTCTTTAGAAATCACAAAGCATAAATTAACTAATACATACTCTTTCAATCTCTCCTCTTCTTTATTTGTTGTCAGTCTCCTAGCATCCAAAATTTCATACAAGCTCTTGGGTATGACTAACATTAGTTCAATTAGAGCTTTCTATATACATTCAAGTACTCTACAGTTGCTTTTTCTAAAGTTCTTTTGCCGGATTCATCAAAAAATTCATACCATTCTGATAATGGATTCAAGTTACCATTCTTCACAACCTCATTCACAATCTGATCTAAAGACATACCAGGTATAACTTCAAATTTTCCTTTCTTTAGTACCTCATCAATTTTAGATGGCTTAGATTTCTTACTAGATGGTTTCTCTTTTGAGACCTTGGTGGCCTTAGAAACTTTGGCTTTAACCTCCTTGACTGCTTCATTAGATTCAATTTCTTCATCATCTACAATCACAAATTTGGCTGTCTTCCTCTTCTTTTCTCCACCACCAGATGGATTGACTGATGGTTTTGGTTTGCTTACAAGATTTGCAGGACCAGAGGAGGGAACTGTGCTTTCTGTTTGTCTAGGCTTAGGCTATGATGCTTCTAGTTTAGTCTCCTTCACAGTCTATTCCTCAGAGAGAATGTTCATCTCTCTAGCTTTCCAGAACTCTTCCTTTGTTATCCCGTTGCTCTCTGCAAGAGCCTCTACCTCCTTCCTCACCTTTTTCTAAATCATAGGTTTCTTGAACTATTGATACAGTTTCAAGCTCTTTTATTTGTAAGTTCCAAACCTCTCCTCAGAGGGATCCATCGATTTACTCAACAAATGTTGTGCATATAGTTCCAAAATCTATTCTTCAACCTCATAACCCATTCAAAAAATCAATACTAGTTGGGGCTCTACTGCTTCCATCAAACACTGATCGATATCCACCATAAAATAGATTTTATCTTGATACCTTTCTACTATGGACTCAAGGATCCTTTCCCTCTCATGCATTTCCTTCTGGAAATTATTGAAATAACCCCATAAATTCTTATTTTGGACCTTTGAGTCACTAGAATTGTATGTATTCTTGGATCTGAACTCCTACTAGACTGTCAAATGCCCACTACACTTGCGCAACTCTTGAAACCTCACCCATGAAGTAGAAGAATATGCATAGAATTAGGGTTCTGTATTTGAACGAATGCTTCTTATTTTCCTTTATCTTCTTCAGATTCTTAATAAGCTCACTCCAGAGCAACTCACAAAGATCACATTTCTTGTTTTCTCTCATCATTTCATAGGAAGCATATATAGCAGTATCAAAGATAGAATTTTCTCTACTTGAATAGTAAATCTTGTAACCAATGACCATTGATGCAAACCTGATGTCACGGTCGAGGATGTCATTGATTGTCATTGCTCGTTTGTCAAATTTTGACCCAGTTGCATTAGTAACAATGCCATTCTTTTCTGCTTTCAATGATGGCAACTCACTAGATGCACACAATCCTGTCATAGCTTGCATAACTATCTTGGTGATCTTGTGGGACTTGTTCAACCGTATTAATTCACTGTGCACTCTACTTAATATATATTGGATCCATTCTTGTTCATAGAACATAAAAAATTTAACGAACCACACAAAACCCTTGTCTTCCAATCCTTGAAATTTTGGTTTCAATATTAAATTCTTATCAGATAGCTAATTATTGTAAAGATTCAACATGTTAGAGCTCCCCAATTCCTCAATTGGACAATGTGTAATGCCCGCCAAAATACCCTAGAGAAATAATCTAAAATCTACTAACAAAGGAGATTTTTTTTTTTTTAAACATCCATTACTACTATGTTATCATTAACATACATTAAATCCAATATTAACTATTACAAGATCACATAAATAAACATGAATATAACCATAGAACTATATCACACAAGCGGAATAATCACTT
The DNA here is from genome assembly GCF_030272615.1 of Cryptomeria japonica. Lineage (NCBI taxonomy): Eukaryota > Viridiplantae > Streptophyta > Pinopsida > Cupressales > Cupressaceae > Cryptomeria > Cryptomeria japonica. The sequence goes on from NC_081414.1 coordinate 499,290,593, forward strand.
TAACATCAACATATCTCCAAGTAACTCATGCAAACATAACCATTCCACAGGGTATCTCAACATCACTACTTGGCATCATTCTAACATAACACTTATCCATCTAGAACATCATCATATTCTACCATTCAACTAACCATTTAATTTCCATGCAACTAGAATAACAATAACACATATGCATAACTTTACCATATTACATTTCTTGAGATTCATTACAAACAATAACCAAATGTTCCTAACACTCCTACTACCATCTATTATGAATGCATCATAGATCTATTAAACCATTTTATTTAGATAACTCCTATTTACTCAATGAGATTCAAGACAACCATTACTATTCTTTCCATCATTCATTCCATAGTATTACACATCACAACTCCATATCACGAATGCAAATGCAACACAAATACATATATGCTAGCTCATTTCGTTTTCCACATAGAACTCATAACTTATGGTACATAAAGAATATCTATTACATCAAAGAATGATCAAATATTACTTCCCTAATCCTATACGTCATGTCCTATTTTAGTTTCATTTACAAATACATGAAGATACATGATACAAAGATACATAATCTCTTTTACATATACAATACATCATGATGCACTGTTTTCTTTTCCAAATATATAGAAATCATCTCCATGAGAATATCCGCATAATGAAGAATCCAAGAATCCAATCCACATACACAAGCATCCAATGAAGAGCATCCCAATGGAAGAAGGCATTCAACCACCCAACCATGTGGAACCAAATAGGAACCAACCCCCATGCTAGGAGATGACATGGGGTTCCAACTCACACTCAAGACCTAGGCTGACACATAACAACCAAGGTACTCAACTTGACAGCCACATGACAACATCAGGAATCAAAGGTCAAACACAACACCTAGCTACTCAAAAATAAACTCTCTAGAGGTGAAATAAATCAAATTAATGCTTAAGGAACTAGGACTCACATGTAGGGAAGAGTGTCATCAAATGCTATCAAAGGACATCCTAGAACTCATTCCCGACACCCCTGATACAGATGCGGAACTGTCTCACCCTTTGAGGAAATCAAGGGTGTTCACTTTATCCGGTTACCAGATCTACCACCTAACTTTGACTATACTAGAAATCCAACCATGAGATGGGAACACACACATATTTCTTATATTATTAGGATGAGTTACTACTACCCAACCCACCTATGATTAATTTATTATGTTACCACTTCATCATTACAAATAACCTCCAATGAGTTATCAAGATGGTCTAGACCCCAACTCCACAACACAAGTAATCCTAGTAGTCAATTCCTCATGACCTCGATAGACTCATGGAAGCCCACTCTCCCCAACCATGCTCCTAGGTGATGCAGAGCCAACAGGGAAAATTGATGTTGTTAGGCCTAAACCCACACACCAGGCCTTATATACCCTACAAGATAAACAACCACTTGTTGTCTTAGATGCTCTAGCACATTTAAGGCTTTTTTTAGAGACCACTAAAAAAAATGAACGCACATGACACACTATTTGTGTAAGAAGATCCATTTGATTGACCCCTTAAGCCCACAACCAAGAAGGCTAGGGTACTACTAAGAACATGAAATGAAATCACCAACTGATGGAATAGATCAGAGGGCTTCTCCATCATGAAAATAAACCAATTCAATAGGTTTCAATGACCTTTGAGGCCCATAACCATGACTGTTCGAGATGGGATAGTGAGGGAGGCCTAATTGCATTAGGTCGACCTAATTGATTTTTAGGCTCTAACTTTCCAAACTCACAAAGGACTTCCCCAAAAAATAGATGTTTTGGATACCCTTTTGGGATTTCTTCAAGACTCCAAGGTTTTAGGCTCCAACCCTCAAGATAAATATTTGAACCCCAAATTGGTCCTATTAGGTCTATTGGCCTAATTTGATAGGTTTACAAAGGAAGTGCACCACCGAGGACTTTTCCAAGTAAGGTTATGGTTTTGGAAGTGCTTCCCTACTCCAAAAGCACCAATTCAACCATTGGCTTGACTGATCCATCCCAAATCTGCATTGTATGCACCAAAATGTTCTTCAACATAAGCTGATCACATGAGGATGCCTGACTAGGGTTAGTACTTTCTCACTCTTGACCACACTCTCCTGTAAAAGGCCTTTAAGAATATTAAAATACATCCTCTGAACTTGCCTTCCTCTCAGGGTCAGAAGTTTTCTACAAGGGAGAATCAAGTTAGAGGCATTTGAATACAAAACCCTAGGCAAAGAGAGGGTTTCAAACCCGATAATGCAAATATGTCCACCAAACACTTAAAACCACACCAAAATGAATGCAATCAAAGCCAAAAGGACTCTAGCACATTTGATTATGTATTTATGAACAAAAGACTACATTCCCAATTTGATGACACTACAGGAATTGCACAAAGAACGTGAAATTGCAGGAAAAATATATGTTTTCATTCACTTCAAAATTAATCTCTGATTTCCTTTCATGTATTTGGCCTCCCAGGCCTTATATAGGTGTCAACTAACTCTCCCAACCAAATTTTGAAAGTTTGTGATAGTTGGGAGGAGTGGTTAGCCGAGACACAAAAGTTGCTCTTGACAACTTTGCCAATTTTGTGACATCTTTGTGTCACAACATCAAAACATGAATAAAGTTGTCATTTGGACTTCAAAAGGTCCAAATGACTCAACAAGGCTCAAAACACCTAGTCCTATTCATTCTTGACCCTAATGACCAGATTTGACCATGTAGGCTTATAAGTGCCAACCATGTCAATGGCCTTACAAAAGGGGTCTTATTACAAAACAAAAGTTCAAAATGGTCCATAGGACCTTAACACATCTAAACACCTAATTAAATATTTATTCTCATGGCATATCATGAGTTATGGTTTGATTTGAAGGTGCTCCTGAACCATACTTTCTAGGTGAAAGAAACTCAAGTTCCACTCGAGAGGAGTGCATCCAGGGTTGTTCCATGTTTCAAAATGTCTTTCTCATCCATCCATGTTGCATCAACATCAGGGAGTCCCTTCCATTTAACAATGTACTGTATATATGTGTGTCTCCTAGTCTTCTTGAGAACTTTGGAATCCAAGATACATTCTAACTCCATGAGTTGGCTAGGGGGCATGTCTTTAAACCATTCAACACATTCTTCTTCAGTATCCACTTGTAGTGAACGTGCATCACTTTTATATGGAGTTAGATAAAAAACATTTAATATATGGAGATATACCAATGGATGGGGGAAGTGAAATTTCATAAGCATTTTCACCAAACTTGTGGATGATTATGTAGGGACCAATTTTCCTCATCTGCAGCTTTGTGTGTTTTCCTTTAGGCAACCCACCCTTCTGGAGATAGGCCCAGACCTTGTCTCCAATCTTGTAATGGACTCCTCTTCTCCTTTGATCGACAGTCTGCTTATACTTTTCTAAGGTGTGTTGTGGGGATTGTTTGACCCGCTCATGAACTTCTTTGATGAGTTTTGCTAACTCTTCCCCTTCTGCACTTATCTTTGCATCTTTAGGCAACTCTCTAAGCTCCATTATCCCTCTAGGGTGCATTCCATAGATGACTTGGAAATGTGTTTTCCCTATGCTCCAATTGATGGAGTCATTATATGCATGTTCTTCTTGAGGCATAATGGCATCCCATGATTGGCCATATTACTTTGTTAGGCATCTTAAGAGGTTTCCAAGGGATCTATTGACAACTTCAGTTTGACCATCTGTTTGAGGATGATAGGCTGAACTAAATGACAAGTTGGTGCTCAATTTTTTCCACAATGTCCTCCAAAAATGACCTTGAAATTTAACTTCTTTGTTTGATATAATGTTTAGTGGAAGGCCATGGATCCTAACCACTAGATGAGAGAAACATTGACACTAGATTCTACCAATGACTTGTGCTGTGGCACAAACTGACAAGGTGAACAACTAAGCCTAGAGTGTGTGAAAGAAGCTCATGCCATCTCCAACAACTTGCCATTGGGATAGGACACACTCATATCTGTTAAGCCAGGTGGAGTCGATGTCCGGTACCTGCAATCTTGCAACCACAATATGATACATATAAAACATATATCCATCATAATAAACAAACAAGTGAAAAGAGAATCACAACAACTTATTATGCTCACAATGAGTGATAAGGCATCATCCATTTCATGAAGATAATCACACACATCAATCACATCAATACATCGAATGAAACCATAATCAGAAAATAGGGGTTAGTACCATGATAACTCATATAGTCCACATAGTAGTGTCGAATGCATAAAATCCATCAATATAAATTGATCCATCAAATAATCTAGAATGTATCACACATCATATGAATCATCAAATAGCATATGTCCATATAAAGAATATAGCAATGATTAAATCATAGAAATAGAGTCATATGTAGTCATCAAAACATCCACCATAAGCATTGAAAAAATAAATAGAGTCATAAGTATGAATCAAGATACCACCAATAAGTCTAAGAAGGTCTATTAGGACATCAAAAGAAGAGATGAATCTAGGAGGGCAGCTCATTAGATGCACACAATCCTGTCACAACTTGAATAACTATCTTGGTGATCTTGTGGGGCTTGTCCAACCATATGAATTCATCGTGCACTCTACTCAATATGTACCAGATCCATTCTTGTTCATAGAACATCGAAAATCTAACGAATTGCATGATTGTCTTTCAATCCTTGAAATTTTGGTTTCAATATTGAACTCTTATCAGATAGCTGATTATTGTAAAGATTCAACATGTTAGAGCTTCCCAATTCTTCAATGGGACAAGTGTGTAAACCCTTATGTCTTCAATATGCAAAACTCTGTAGGGCATCAATGAAAACACACTCTTAGGATCATCTTCCATCAAAATGAATGGATGATTCTTGAAGTTTGGTCCTGCACGCTCTGTGATTTCAACAACCAAAGGAGTTGCAATTCCAGATGCAACCATCTTACCAATTTCAAATTTCAAACTTTAACCGAAAGGGGTTTCACTGATAAATACCTTTACCACTGGATTTGCTTTTTGCTTTGGAAATCAGTTTAGCACTTGATCTCGCTTGTCAATCTTCTTGTAGAGCTCTCCAAACTTCTTCTCTTCAAACGCAAAGTGAGAAATTAAATGGTAAAATCACTTTTTATCCTCCATGAACCTAACTTTTAATTGAAATAAATGTACTTTGCCCTACTCTTTACCTCTTAGGAATTCTTCTCCGGATCTTCAAATGTGGTTGAACTCTTCCAGAAATCCATCATAAACATTTGTGATCATCACATACACCTCTGCAACCTATCTAAATTAGGCACAGATCTCAAGTAGGGGGCTTGTAATATTTGCATGATAACTTCTCCCAAGGCCGGATGCCTTAGGCTTAGTTACCAGATGTAGTTACTGAACCAAAGTTAGGTGCAAACCCACTTCCTACCTCTGATTCACTCTTCTTGACCCATGTCTTCTTCATCTGATCTCTGATCTCTTCAAATTTTTCTTTGCCTTTCTCATATGCCTTCACATTCTTGTTCTTGTCTACTGGACCTCTCCGGTTCACATTTCCGCTTCTACAATATTTTGCAATATGATCGGACTTGTTGCAAGCATAGAAAACAATATTTATTTGCATAGGCTTGAAGTTCATCTGATTTTCTCTAGATCTTCATTGATTAACAAAATCTCCAAATCTACCACATGCACAACATTTGGCATTTCTCCTATTTGGAAAGTTGTTCATCACACTTTTACAGAGATTTGACTTATGACCATATTTGTTGCATTTAAAAAATTGACCAGAGAAATATGAACCATTATTATTCATCCTATTTTTGCATTGAGTAGCCATATGACCAAATTTGTTGCAAACAAAAAGGTTTCCATTAAACTTATGAGCATTAAGTTTCCTTACCAGAGGCCTTCTAGAGTTGTTCTTTTGATGTGTTGATGTGGAGATTTCACCTTTCTCAAATCTAAGACCTTGTGGGTCATTGAGATTCTTCTAACTAGCGAGAATTTCATCAAGCTTGGTTGAGCTAATTATAAACTTCTCTTTATACTCATTTGCAATATCAAGATCATATCTTAGAAGAATTCTTCCTTTCAAGATCTTCCTCATGTTGTCTGGAGTCTTGCAGGTTAAGCTTCAGTTGTCCATTATCATTCTCAAGTCTGCAAAATTCTTCAGATTTGTATTTTAGAGACTGAGAAAGCTTCTCCTCATTCTTCTTCCTTTCCTCAATCTCCCTTGTCAATTTCATCACAATGACTTCCATCTCATTCTTCTAAACTGCATTATTGTTGATAGGCTTCTCACATTCTTCTGTCTTTTTGTTCAGGGCTTCATCATCCATGCTTAGAATTTCTTTCTGCTTAAGATGATCAACAAGCTCCTTTATTTTTTCCTTGGACCTATTTAGTTTCTCCTTAAATGACTGAATGAAATTTTCATCATCCTTAAGATTTGTTTTCAATTCTTGAAATTTTTCTTTAGACTGATCAGGATCATCAAGTGCAACAAGTAGCTGTTATCTAAGACTACTAGAATCCATTAAAACATCTTCACAGATCTTCCTCAAGCTATTAGGATCCTTTTGAAGAACTAGGCTCTAATACCAATTATTGGAATCAAGGAACACTGAGAGTGGGGGGGGGGGGTGAATCAGTGTTCTACAAACTTTAACATTAATAACCCGATTCTTCAACCATGTAATGCAAATAAACAAAAGAAAGATGTAAACACATGAGGCAAACATCCACAATACCATAATACTAGATTTATAGATGGAAAACCAAGTTACGGGAAAAACGATGGTGGGAACGTACCCACAATGAGATACTGCCCTATTAGGAGTAAGTGAAATATTACAATGGTGAATGCACATTCATTCAGGCACATTGCCTAGAACTCACTTCTCATATTACAAAAAGGGCTACAACCTAGAAGGCTCACTGCCTTACAAAATGATTACAAAAGATACAAGAAGGTTTGAACTATTGAATAGCATCAAAAAATGCTTGAGTATAGTTTCGGTTAAGCACAAAGCACATAATCTTACTCTGCTCTTCTATACTTATTTGTTCTGATCTTCTGTTATATCCCAGAGCACAAATCCTTCACTTGCACACATGAAACTGTACGCACGCTCACAACCATTTCAAACACAACCACCGATACTAAAAATGATCATATCAATTGGTCTTCTATATCTGCAATCTCAATTTAGATCTTCATCTGGTTAACGCAAAAATACATAACACGAAAATGGAATATGTTACCCAAGTCGGCTCAATCCGATCCAAAACAATCATGCAGACCAAAAAAAATTGTCCACACACTTCCCACATGTCGGATCACTAACCTCGAACACACAAACAACCACCAAAATTGATCTGCAAGATCCACACAATGAATCTTCACACGTTACTCCTGATGAACACTGTTCTACTCAAAAACCTGTTTACCGAATCTTCCAATTTACATGACTCATCATCAGAGGCCACAAACTTGGAATAAGGTAATTTACACATCCACAATTCTTCTAAAAGATCCACAACACAAAATACTCAACACAAAAGATCCACCAATAATAACATTGTACACTCTACCGGATGTCCTATTCTTCTCAATGGACCTCAATCAATCTTTAGGTATGAATGAATTATGAACTACAGATGGCATATCTGACATTAGTGGCCATCAATGGAAGAATATGATCATCAATGTAGTGTATCTTTCCATTAATGGGGAGGAGGTGATCATAGAAAGACTTGATCGAGTTTTGGTCTCCTACTTCTCGATGGGTGATAGATGGACTACAAACTCAGAGATTATCGATTGGTGCGATTCAGATCACTGGCTGATCAATCTATCTATAATCACTTTTAGATTTTATAAAATTCATTCTTTCAAATTTCAATTGATGTGGCTTCAGGATCTATGCCTTCAAGATCTTTTAAAAGGCTGGTAGTGTGAAGGCAAACCTGCTCATGGTAGGGCTATGTATACCTTCTCTAAGAGGTTGTAGTATGTGAAATATAAGATCAAGAGGTGGAATGTGCAATGCTTTGGAAATTTGCATTCATGTAAACTAGAAGCTTAGGCCCAAATGGATTCTATTGTTCAGTGTGGAGCCTGATCAGTCTCCAAGTGGGAGATTGTTGAAATGTGGCGACTGATCGGCAAAATACTGTAGACTGAAAAAAAAAAATTGGGTATTTTTTTTGTTGATGAAAACCGACATTGTAATAAAACCCTAAAAAGGCCGACTTTGTTTTTGCCCTAAAAATGCATGTTATAAGCGGCTGGGATGCTTAAGGCATTGTAAGTTGATGTACTATTTTTGCTGGATAATAAGAAAGATTGGATGGCTGTGTATGGTGGACGTAACCCATTCTGGGTGAACCACGTTAAATTTCTGTGTTATCTGTGTCCTGTTTTATTTCTTTATCTTTCATATTTAAATCTGCATATAATTGTTAGTTCATATTTGCTTCGGATCTGCTTGAAACCCTAACAATTGGTATCAGAGCGAGGTTTTCTGTAAATTGGTAGGACTTTCAGATTTGAGTGGGAGCAATGGAGGATTCCAAATTCAAGGTCGAAAAGTTTAACGGCCAGAATTATCAGTTATGGAGAATGTAGATGGAGGATTACCTGTATCAAAAGGATTTGTGGTGGCCATTGGAAGGAAAGGCAAAGAAACCGACCACAATATCAGATGAAGAGTGGGACATTTTAGATAGAAAGGCACTAGGATCCATTCGATTATGCCTTGCGTCATCTGTAGCATTCAATATAACAGAAGCAAAAATGACTGTAGATTTGATGGCAACATTGGCTAAGTTGTATGAGAAACCCTCAGCTTCAAATAAGGTATTTCTTATGAAGTGTTTGTTTAATTTGAAAATGAGTGAGGGAGGATTTGTAGCGGAGCTCTTAAATGAATTTAATACAATTACCAGTCAATTGTCTTTGGTAAAAATTACCTTTGCAGAAGAGGTTAGGGCTCTCTTGATTTTATGTTCTTTGCCAGAAAGCTGGAATAGCTTGGTTATGGCTGTAAGTAACTCTGTCTCTGGTAAAAATACAATGGTATTTGATGATATTGTTGGTGTTATCCTAAGCGAGGAAATGCGAAGGAAAAGCATAGGTGAGACTTCAACATCATCGGGTAGTGTTTTGAATGTGGAGAACAGAGGAAGATCAAAGGAAAGAGGAAAAGGCCTTGGGAATGAGAAGTCACGAGGGAAGTCAAAGAAAGGATGCTCTCAATCTAGAGGAAAGAAAGATTGCTGGTACTGCGGAAAGCCTGGTCATCTAAAGAAAGATTGTTGGTCTCAGAAAAACAAAGAAGGAGACAAAAATGAAAATGAAAGTAAGGAAGCTAATATTGCAAGTAATACTTTACAAAATGCTTTAATCTTATGTTTGGATAATGTTAATGATTCTTGGGTAATAGATTCTGGGGCTTCATTTCATGCCACACCCCATAGAAAATATTTTCTAGATTATGTTCAAGGTGATTTTGGATAGGTATATTTGGGTGATGATGAGCCCTGTCAAATTGTTGGAAAAAGAAAGATAAAGATCAAGTTGCAGAATGGTAATGATTGGTTTCTACAGGAGGTAAAACATGTTCCTAATTTAAGAAGAAATTTAATTTCTGTAGGGCAACTAGGTAGTGAAGGTTGCATAGTTACCTTCTCAGACAGTATGTGGAAGGTCACTAAAGGATCATTAGTAGTAGCTAAAGGTGCGAAGGTAGGCACATTATATCTGTGTACTGGTAACACTTACTCTACCTTAGCTGCTACAGATAAAGTTACTGCAGGGACAACAACAATAAATGTTGCAAGAACATATTCAATAATGTGGCACCAAAGGCTTGGGCAAATGAGTGAGAAAGGGATGAAAATCCTTCACTCCAAAAATCTATTGCGAGGACTAAAGAAGATTGATTTAGAGTTCTGTGAAAACTGTGTTTATGGTAAATAGAAAAGAGTCAGATTTCTCAAGGTTGGGAAAGAGAAGAAGAGTGAGAAGTTAGAGCTTGTACATTCAAATGTATGGGGACCGGCTCAGGTATCATCTCTTGGTGGTTCTTGTTATTATGTTATTTTTATTGATGACTCAACTAGAAAAACATGGGTATATTTCCTAAAACAAAAATCAGATGTTTTTGAAACTTTTAAGAAATGGAAAGCTTTGGTTGAGAATGAGACAAGAAAAAAGTTGAAGTGTCTCAAATCGGATAATGGAGGTGAGTATTGCAGCAAAGCATTTGAAGATTATTGTTCCTTAAATGGGATTCAAAAGTAGAAGATAGTTCCAGGAGCTCCATAGGAAAATGGTGTGTCAGAGAGAATGAATAGGACTATCATGGAACGCACGAGGAGCATGAGATTGCATGCTAGATTGCCCTTACATTTTTGGGCAGATGCTGTACATACTATTGTCTATTTGATAAATAGAGGACCTTCAACCCCTTTGGATGGTGGTATTCCAGAGGAGGCATGGACTGGTAAAAAGGTAAATTATTCTTTTCTAAAAACTTTTGGTTGTGAAGCTTTTGTCAATGTTGATAAAGAAAACAGAACCAAGCTTGATGCTAAATCTCAGAAATGTACCTTCATTGGATATGGGATAGATGAATATGGCTTTCGATTATGGGATTTTGAAAATAAGAAAATAATTAGAACTAGAAATGTTATATTCAATGAGAAGGTTATGTATAAAGAACAGATGCAGGAAAAGAAGCATGAATAGGACAAACAAGAATATGTGGTGTTGGATGAGATTCCTGAAAATGAAATGCCATAGGTACCTGATGCTCAACAACAACAGATTGTTCCACAAACTCTTGTAAGGGTTAGACATTCTACGAGGACAAGTAGACCCCCTGAAATATTTTCTCCTTCTTTGTATTCTATTTTATTAACGGATTTTGGTGAACCAGAAGAATATGAAGAAGCAATGCAGGTAGATGCCAAACAATAGTGGGAGCTAGGCATGAAAGAGGAGATGGACTCCTTGATGAAAAATAAGACTTGGGACTTAGTCCCTTTACCTGCAGAAAAAAGAGCCTTTCCTAACAAATGGGTTTATCAGCTGAAGGAGGAGGAAGGAGGTCAGAAAAGATATAAGGCCAGACTTGTGGTAAAAGGTTTTGCATAGAAAAAGGGTATAGATTATGATGAAATATTTTCTCCAGTTGTAAAAATGACATCAATTAGAACTGTACTTAGTCTTGTGGCTGCAGATGATTTACATCTTGAACAATTAGATGTCAAAACAACTTTTCTCCATGGAGATCTGGAGGAGGAAATTTACATGTTGCAACCACAGGGATATGAGGTCAAAGGTAAGGAGAACTTGGTGTGCAGGTTGAAGAAAAGTCTGTATGGCCTAAAGCAAGCACCTCGACAATGGTATTTAAAATTTGATAGTTTCATGGCTGAACACGGTTATCATAGATGTCATTCTGATCATTGTGTATATTTTAAGAGATTTGATAATGGTAGTTATATTATCCTATTGCTTTATGTTGATGACATGCTTGTTGCTAGGTGTAACATGCAACATATAAATGATCTTAAACATAAGTTAGCCAGGTCATTTGCTATGAAGGATTTGGGTGTAGCTAAGCAAATTCTCGGTATGAGGATTACATGGGATAGGAAAAATAGAACCTTGAATTTGTCCCAAAGTGAGTATATAAAGAAGGTGTTGAAAAGATTTAACATGTAGGATGCAAAAGCAGTTAGTACACCTTTGGCTAGTCATTTCAAATTGACTAAGGAGATGTGCCCAAAGGCACAGGAAGAGGTTAATAAAATATCTAACATCTCGTATTCATCAGCTATTGGCAGTCTGATGTATGCAATGGTATGCACAAGGCTAGATATTGCACATGCAGTGGGAGTTGTGAGCAGGTTTATGAGTAATCTGGGTATGGAGCATTGGAATGCTGTGAAATGGATTCTTCGGTATTTGAAAGGAACTACTATGAAGGCATTATGTTTGAAAGGATCTAATGCTGCTTTGAGTGGATTTGTTGACTCTAATCTAGCGGGTGATATTGATTCACGGAGGAGTACTATAGGGTATGTTTTTACTATAGGGGGAACTGCAGTCAGTTGGATTTCTAGGATGCAAAAGGTTGTTGCACTTTCAACCACTGAAGCTGAGTATGTTGCTGCTACAGAAGCCAGCAAGGAGATGATTTGGTTGCAATGTTTTCTGAAGGAATTGGGTTAGACACAAGAGGATAGCCCATTGTATACTGATAGCTAGAGTGCCATTCATCTTGCAAAGAACTCTTCTTTTCATTCAAGGACAAAGCACATTCAACTCAAGTACCACTTCATCCAGACTGTTTTGGAGGAGGGTTAGTTACGGCTTGAGAAGATTCACACAAGTGAGAATCCAGCCGATATGTTCACGAAGGCAGTTCCACAGGAGAAGCTGATTTCTTCATCAATTTCTATTGGTCTTCTTGATTGATAATTGTGGAATTTATACCAGTCAAGTCCTAGTGTTTTATCCAGCGAATGTTGCATGTACAGTGGTGTCGTGTAGTATCAGTCTCCAAGTAGGAGATTGTTGAAATGTGGTGACTAATCAGCAAAGTAATGTACACTCAGTACGTATCCTCTCTGGGGTCCGGGGCCGGGCTGGGCCCTGGGCAGGGGTTCGGGGGTGGCAGCCCCCGAGAAATTTTTTTTTGCTGTTTTTCGTTGATGAAAACCGACATTGTAATAAAACCTTAAAAAAAGGCTGACTTTGTTTGTTGCCCTAAAAATGCATGTTATAAGCGGCTGGGATGCTTAAGGCATTGTAAGGTTGATGTACTATTTTTGCTGGATAATAAGAAAGATTGGACGGCTGTGTATGGTGGATGTAACCCATTCTGGGTGAACCACGTTAAATCTCTGTGTTATCTGTGTTTTATTTCTTTATCTTTTGTATTTAAATCTGCATATAATTGTTAGTTCATATTTGCTTCGGATCTGCTTGAAACCCTAACAATAATCACTTTTAGTTCATTCTTTCAAATTTCAATTAATGTGGCTTCAGGATCTATGCCTTCAAGATCTTGTTAAAGGCTGGTAGTGTGAAGGCAAACCTGCTCATGGTAGGGCTATGTATACCTTCTCTAAGAGGTTGTAGTATGTGAAATATAAGATCAAGAGGTGCAATGTGCAATGCTTTGGAAATTTGCATTCATGTAAACTAGAAGCTTAGGCCCAAATGGATTCTATCACCCGCCTCATTAGAGAGAAAGGTTCAACTGCTGAATTGGGCATGGAGGAAGCTTCAATTGTTAAGAATTTAGAGGAATGGGAGCTTTGAGAAGAAGTCTTCTAGAAACATAAGTCTCAGATTGATTGGATCCAAGAAGGAGATAGGAACATTGCCTATTTCTATAACTCTGTAAAGGCTAGACGTTGTGCCAACTTAATCAATTCTCTTGTATCCTTGAATGGCTCTCAGATTTGTGTTAAGGATAAGATTTTTGAGGAGGCTTATCAGTACTTTTCTACCTTGTATATTGAGAATAATCCCCTTGCTAGTGAAGATGAAGCATTGGTTTTGGATTGTATTCCCCACCTAGTTTATAGGGAAATGAATGAGGCCTAATGCATCTCATTGGGCTTCCGGAGCTAGAAAATGTTGTGTTTCAAATGAAGAAGGGCAAGGCACCCAGTCCTGATGACTTTTCGATTGAATTCTTTCAATAATTCTAGGAGATTAATAAAGAAGATTTGTTGGAGGTGATTTAGGAATCACAGAGAAATAAATAGATGTTAAGGGCTATGAATGCTATGTTCTTGGCTCTTATACCCAAGAGGGAGGGTGCTAACAAGATTGATCAAATTAGAACTATTGGTCTTTGCAATGTGGGGTATAAAATTATTACCAAGCTTAAAGAAGAGAGGCTCAAGATATATCTCAAGGATCTGATATCTGAGGAGCAAGGAGGTCTTCTTGTTGGGAGACAAATTCTGGATGGGATTGTTATTATTGTGGAGGCGATCCAATCTATGACTACCTCTATGAAAAATACCATGTTTATTAAATTGGATATGGCAAAGGCGTATGACAGGGTAAATTTGTCCTTCTTTCATAAGCTCCTCCTAGCCTTTGGGTTTGGTAATGAGTGGGTTGATTGGATCATGAGTTGTGTCTCATCCACCTCCTTCTCAATGTTGATAAATGGGGAACCATCTGAATTATTTACAACTTCCAGAGGCCTTCAACAAGGAGACCCTCTTTCTTCTTACTTGTTCATTATCATGGTAGAAGGATTGGGTTGTCTCATTAAGTCTCATGTTGGTCAAGGTTTAATTTAGGGTTGGAGTTGGTTTAATACTCTTCCCCCTCATTCCCATCTCCAATTTGTGGATGATACAACCTTATTCAGTCTTACTCGGATTAGTGAAACAACTAACTTTAGGAGAACCTTGGATATATATTTTTCTGCCTCGGGGCAACCCATAAATGATGATAAGTCTTCTATTTTCTTCTTTAATAATTGTAGGCTTATCCAAAATAGGATTTCTCGCATTATTTGATTTCAAATTGGCTCTCCCCCTTTGATTTATCTCAGGATTCCTCTTGGGACTGGATCTCCTCTTACGGAGCTCTAGAAGGAGATTTTGGAAAAATTTCGCAGGAGGGTTAGCCATTGGACCAATAGTTGGCTTTCAATGGCTGGAAGGGTGACTCTTTTGAAATCGGTGATTTAGGCTCTTCCTATCTACAAATTGTTTTTGCAAGTTGCCCCTTCATGTTTTATTAAGAAGTTTTATGTTCTCTCCCATCAATCCTTGTGGTTTGGGAATCTTCTTTCCTCAAAATGGAGCCTTGTAAAATGGGAGTCTGTTTGCAAACCAAGGCATGAGGGTGGCTTAGGCCTTAGGTCGATTAATCTTGTCAGCTATGCATTATCTAGACTAAACTTTATTGGAGATGGTGCACATGTCAAGGGCGAGATTTGGCTCACATTATTTCTCATAAGTACTTCCACAGGGTTAGCAGTGAGGATTTTCCTCGGTACTCCTTAGGTGAAAAAGGATCTATGATTTGGGAAACTCTAAAAAGGGGGGTGAAGCTTATTAAGGATGGAATCCTTTGGATTTGTAATGGAGGCTCAAATTCTCTTATGTGGCATGACTCTTGGGATGGGTACCCACCAATTCTGTCTCAATTCCCCCATCTTCAGGATATTAGTATCCATTTTGAAGATTCTCTCTGGAGATGGGTTGAGGATTCTAAGACGATGAGGCTTCAGGGTCAGCTTGAGGTGGCTTGCTGGAAGGACCCTCAAGAGTGGCTAGTTGGTGGATCAAGTGTGGATCATGAGGAGTTTGTGAGGATTTTATTTGGAAGATTATATAGTTCTCTCAAGGGGAGGGATATTCTTGCCTAGGAACTACACCCTAGAGGAAAATATTTAGCTGTCTCAGGGTATCTGGAAGTGCAGAGTCAATTATATGGTAGAACAAGTGTCTCCTAGTGGAAGCAAGCTTGGAATAAATTCTCCTAGCCGAAGTGCAATTTCTTTCTTTAGCTGGTGGCTCAAAATCGGTGCCTCACTTAAGATAATCTACGCAGGCATGAGTTTCAAGGCCCTTCAATTTGTGTTGTCTATAATAATAATAAGGAATGTACTTCATACCTTTTCTTTCAGTGCTTCTTCTCTAGGGAGATTTGGCACCTTTAGTGGGCATCTTGGAATCATGGGTGTGTCCATGCCACTTCTTTAGTGGAGTTTTGCGAAAGCTTGGGTCACTCCCTAGTTAAAATATCTTTCCTTCAGGTTGCTTGGGATATAGGTCTATCTTTCATCATATGGAATCTTTGGTTAGAAACAAACAAACAAATCTTTCAGGCCACTAAAATGGAGGGGTGCTCATTGTGGAAGAAGATTATTGGTAAGCTTCAAGAAACTCTCTCAGCCAAGTGTGATATGTCAAATGTGGTGGATCCTATGGATGTTCCTATTGTGAAGAATCTATATTTGGTTGATAGTGGCTTATTTCAGCCAAGAGGTAGGAGGCCTAGGCAGGTTAAGCATAGGATTTGTAGAGAAGGAAGGTGGCTTCCCCTTGTGGAGGGTATTCTGAAGATTAATACTGATGGCTCATAGAGAGGGAGTCCTAGGCATGCTAGAATAGGTGTTGGAAGGATAAGTGATAGGAGTGTTGATATTGTTAGAATAACCAATGGAAAACTGAGAGGGGGGGGGGTAATCAGTTGTCAATAGATTATATTAACAAAACCACTTTATAACCTTTATCCGGAGCACATAAACATTAAATACCGAAATAGTAGAAATAGATATCGGTAAGCAATAAAACTTAAGTATGAAACAAAGAATCAACACAATGCAACCATACCACATAAAACCATGATCTGTACGTGGAAAACCCGATAAAGGGAAAAATCATGGTGGGAAGCCTACCCACAGTTAGATAATACTTCTATAAAAAGTATGTGATACAATAAGGGGCCTGCACATGTAGGAAGGCACACTACCTAGAGCTTACTTCTCATTACAAAGGAGTCTCACTGACTACATAGAGGTTATAACCACCTCAATATAATTGGAAAACAATCCAAAAGAATGAACTGCCAATGATAGCATCTACCATGCCTGATTATAGTCCCAGTTAATCTCAATACTGGAGGCCTTTGACCTCTTACATAAACCCAATCTGATCACCTATGATCGACCAAAACTCCTTCGCATATGATCTTTTCATTATTCGCACATTTTATTCCATGACATGATCTACAAAGAGATCTTACATCAATTTATACAAACCTTAAGGCCTAAACCAATTAGGTCGGCCACCTAAAAGATATTACAATAAGAACAGTACATACATCTACATTACAATGATATACCATGTCGGCTTTAGACCAAAACAACATTAACCAATCCATAAATCATCCCAGTAACATGTAGAGAACACTTAATAGCACGTTACATGATACCAGTCCATAACCTGGACCCAAATAGATTCACCATGCCAAAGCGATGTTACCAATCAATCAAGGAACAGACAAAGATCACCTTCTGCATCCTAAATTCCATATAGAATCAGCACCAACACCACTTATGCATCTTGTCAAAGATTCTCATAAAAAGCTTTGTCGATAAAACCCTAAACCCTTATCGGTATAGGCTTACTAGAGTGTATGATAGCATCTGACCATCAAGTCAATACCAACTGACCAAAACATACTCTAGAAATATGCAACACATTAAACCAAATATATTCCATTGATCCAAATATATCAGTAGTATCCAATTGATAGTCCCTTCTGCTGGTAACACTAGTTCTTCTATCGGTAACCAAAATATGTTTGTCGGTAACCATTCATAACAGCTAGTGTTGACATCAATGACAAAACATCAATGCAACACTTAATCAATTCCTTCATATTACCAATAATCTCCCCCTTTGGCATTGATGGCAACACTAGATGTGAAAAATAAAACATCTAAGTGCTAAGAAATGCCAAAAATTTCTCATAGAAGATATAACAATTAAAAACTGAAAAATCCTAGCAACTCCCCCTAAGGAGTGCAGTCCAATCTGAAACTGATCTGAATCTCTCTCCCATACGATATATTATGACATTATTTTTCACATTATGTATCTCTCCCCCTTTGACATCAATGCCAAAGATATGACATAGATATCAAAATCCTATGAATCTCAAAGCTAACTACTCCCCCTGAGTAGTAGCACCACTACATCAATCCAGAGCAAAGGATAAAGCTGATGATGCATACCAGACTGATGCTCTGCTCCATCAATTAGGTTTCTATCAGAGGGGTAGATACCCCTAACCTGTCTCTCAAATATTCAAATGATTCCTTAGACAACGGTTTAGTGAATATATTTGCAATCTGCTCTTTAGTGTTCACATAAAGCAATTTGACTTCCTTTTCTTCCACCTTTTCCTTCAGAAAGTTATATTTTATTGATACATATGTGCTTAGTCTTACAGTGAGATACCATATTTCTTAGATATTTCACTAGCTGCAGAGTTATCACAATAGATAACTACCGGTTAACTGAAATTTACCTTGTTATCCTTCAACATTTTCTTCATCCACAAGACTTGAGTGCAATTAGTTGCTGCTGCAACATATTCAGCTTCTGCAGTAGATAAAGAAATGCATGACTATTTTTTGCTGATCCATGAAACCAATTTATTTCCAAGAAAGAAAGCTCCACCAGAAGTGCTCTTCCGGTCATCAGTATCTCTCACCCAATCTGTATCTGTATATGCACATAAAGTGAAGTTATCATCTGTAGAGTACCATAATTCATATTCTATTGTTCCTTGCAAATACTGGAATATCCTTTTTACTGTACATTCATGATTTTCTTTAGGATTACTTTGATATCTTGAAACAATACTTACTGCATTCATAATATCCGATCTATTCTAAGTTAGATATAACATGCCACCAATCATAGACTTATACCTTTTCGAATTTATTGGTGCAGATGTGTCTTTGATATATAATTTATCACTTTTCACCATAGGAGTACTTACCAGTTTCACCTTTGATATGAACTCTATTGAATCTGTAGACTGCTGTACTTAGTGCTTCTCTCCAGTAGATGTGAGGCAATTTGGCTTCCATCATCATGGTTCTTGCTGCCTCCAAAATGGTTCTATTCTTCCTTTCCACTACTCCATTCTATTGAGGAGTCCCAGGTGCAGATAACTGTCTCCTAATTCCATTTATCTCACAATAACTATTAAATTCATGAGATGTGAACTCACCACCTTGATATGATCTCAGACATTTGATTTTCAATCCAGTTTTTGTTTCCACCATTTCTTTAAAGATTTTGAATTTCTAAAAAGCTTCAGACTTCTCCCTTAGAAAAGTCACCCACGTCATTCTAGAATAATGATCAATTATTAGCATGAAGTACCTATCACCTTGAAAGCTTTTGGTCCTTGCTGGACCACATAAGTGTTAGGATAACCGGTGAACAACTGAGAGGGGGGGGGGGGTGAATCAGTTGTTAATAGATTATATCTTTTAATCCACAATACAACCTTAAAACAAATCAAGTACTGGTAAAGAACATATAGATGCCAGTTGGGAAAAATACCGATAAACAATACAACTTAATAATTAACCAAATAATCAATGCAAAGCATCCATACCACATAACACCATGATTTGTATGTGCAAAACCTGGAAAGGGAAAAACCACATTGGGAAGCCTACCCACAGTCAGATGATACTTTTGCAGAAAGTATGTGATACAATGAGGGGCCTGCACATGCAAGAAGGCACACTGCCTATAGCATATTGCTCATTACAAAAGAGTCTCACTGACTACAAAGAGGCTACAACCATCTCAAGATAAATGGACAACAATCCAATAGAGTGAGCTGCTAGAAATAGCATCTACCATGCCTGATTACAGTCTCGGTTAAGCTCAATACCGGAGGTCTTTGACCTCTTCCTTAATCCCAATTTGATCACCTATGATCGACCAAATCTCCCTTGCATATGATATTGCATTCGAAGACCACGACACATAATCCCCATGATCTCCAATGAGATCTTACATCATTTTATACAAACCCTAAGACCTAAACCAATTAGGTCGGCCACCTAAAAGATATTACAATAAGATCATTACATAAATCCATATTACAATGATATGCCATGTTGGCTTAAGATAAAAACAATAATATTAAATCCAAAGATCATCTCAAAATATCCCGGTAATGTGTAGAGTACACGTTATCATGATACCGGTCGATAACCTAGATAGGTACCAGACCTATTCTGGGTCCACCACGCCAAAGCAATGTCTTCAAGCAGTTGAAGCATGATCAAAGAACATCTCCAGCATCCTAAAATCCATGTAGAAGCTGCACCAACACCAATTATGCATCCTGTCAAGATTCCTTAGTGAAAGCTCTGTCGGTAAAGTGTTAAACCAATTCTGGTAAGGGTTTAATAGAATGTATGATAGTATCCAATACCAATTGACCAAAACATGCTCATGGAGCATATAACACATGAAATCAAACACACTTCACTGATCCAAACATGCTGAAAGTATCCAACAGATAATCTCTTCTGCCGGTAACACTAGATCTTCTACTGGTAACCAGAACCTGTCTGTCGATAACCATCCATATCAGCTAGTGTTGACATCAATGACAAAACATCAATGCAACACATAATCAATTCATCCATAATGCCAACAATGTCCCCCTTTGGTATTGATGGCAACACTAGATGTGAAAAACATCTAAGTACCAAGAAGTGCCAAACAAGTCTCCCCTTGTGGAAGACAACCAACAATCTATGTGAATGATATCTCTGTAGAGTTCTAAATAAATCTCTCCCCCTAATGTATACAACTCCTTTTTCTTTATTTTCATGTCAATATCTCTCCCCCTTTGACATCAATGCCAGAAATCTGACAAAAATATCAAAGCAATGATGTAAACCTCTGAGCTAACTACTCCCCCTGAGTAGTAGCACCACTCATCAATGCCAAAATGAATAATGTCTCTGGTAATGCATGTCAAACTGATGACAAACTGCATCAATCAAGTCTCTTCTGTAGGGGTAGAAACCCCTAACCTGTCTCTCAAATACTCAAATGATTCCTTAGACAGTGGTTTAGTAAATAAATCTGCAATCTGTTCTTTAGTGTTCACATAAACCAATTTGAATTCCTTTGCTTCTACCTTGTCCTTCAGAAAGTTATACTTTATTGAAATATACTTAGTCTTAGAGTGAAATACTGGATTCTTAGACATCTTAATAGCCGTAGAGTTATCACAGTAGATAACTACTTGTTCATTACAATTTACCCTGATATCCTTCAACATTTGCTTCATCCACAAGACTTGAGTGCAATTAGTTGCTGCTGCAACATACTTAGCTTCTACAGTAGATAAAGAAATGCATGACTATTTTTTGCTAATCCATGAAACCAATTTCTTTCCAAGAAATAAAGCTCCACCAGAATTGCTCTTCCTATCATCTGTATCTCCTACCTAATCTGAGTCAGTATATACACATAAAGTGAAATCATCATTTTTAGAATACCATAGGCCATATTCTGTTGTTCCTTGCAAATACTAGAATATTCTCTTTACTACACATTCATGATTTTCTTTAGGATTACTTTGATATCTAGAAACAATACTTACTACATTCATTATATCCGGTCTAGTCTGAGTTAGATATAACAGAGCACCAATCATAAACTTATACCTTGTCGAATTTATCGATGTAGAAGTATCCTTGATAGATAATTTCTCACTTGTCACCATAGGGGTACTTACCAGTTTGGAATTATCCATACCATTTTTTTTCAAAAATTCCCTCAGATACTTAGTTTGACAGATAAAAATGCCTTTGTCAGTTTGAGTAATTTGCAAACCTAAGAAAAATCTCATCGCACCAATCATGGACATTTCAAATTCATTCTTCATGTTGTTAGCAAATTCCATGCACAATTTATCTTCTCCTAAAAAAATGATATCATCAACAAATACTTCAATAATCAAAATATCATTATCAGTGATCTTATAATATAAATTACTATCAACACTGCCTTTAGTAAAACCAAGCTTCAAAATATATTTATCCAACCTTGCATACCAAGCTCTAGGAGCCTGTTTCAATCCATATACATCTTTCTTCAATCTGCAAACCATATCTTTATCATCTGTTAGTGAAAATCCATTAGGTTGCTCAATGTAAACTTCTTCCTCAAGTTCACCATTCAAATTTGCACATTTAACATCCATTTGATAAACCTTATAGTTCTTATAAGTTGCATAGGCAATAAATAGTTTAACAACTTCAATTCTAGCTACAGGTGCAAATGTCTCACCATAATCAATTCCTTCCATTTGAGAATATCCTTTACAAACCAATCTAGCCTTGTTTCTTACAACTTGACCATCTTCATTCATTTTATTCCTAAAATCCCATTTAGTTCCAATAACATTCTTATTTTTAGGCCGGGGAACTAAAGACCACATCTCATTTTCCTCTATCTGATCTAATTCATCTTCCATAGCTTTTAACCAATGCTTATCCTTACAAGCTTCAATAACAGTTGTCAGTTCAACTTGAGAAATAAGACATACCTCTTCATTTTCCAGTTTTCTTCTTGTCATAACTCCCTTGTTCCTATCTCCAATAATTTGATCTTCAGAATGATTTAATCTTACATACCTTGGTGTCTTCTAAACTTCAGGTTCACTGCTCTAATCATCAATCACAGTTAAATTTTTTGATTGTGTCGATGTAACTGTTTCAGCTTCCTGTATCGGTTGGGGCATTGCCAATTCAGTTATGATCATTTCCACTTCCGGTTCCCTGTCATATGATATAGAATGATTTCTGTACTGTTCATCCACTTTCACATTAGCATTTTCCATAATTTTCTGCAATCTTTTTTTATAACATCTATATGCTTTGTTTTGAATTGAATACCCAAGAAATATCCCTTCATCACATCTAGGATCAAACTTCCCAATCGAATCATCTCTTTTGATATAGCATTTACTTCCAAAAATTCTGAAATATTTAATAGTAGGTGTGTCCAAACCATAATTCATAAAAGGTCTTACCGGTTTCACCTTTGATGTGAACTCTATTGAATGTGTAGACTGCTGTACTGACAACTTCTCTCTAGTAGATATGAGGCAATTTGGCTTCCATCATCATAGATCTTGCTGCATCCAAAATGGTTCTGTTATTTATTTCCACTACACCATTTTGCTAAGGAGTCTTAGGTGCAGATAGCTATCTCTTGATTCCATTTGTCTCACAATAACTATTAAATTCATGAGAAGTGAACTCACCACCATGATCTGATCTTAGACATTTGATTTTCAATCTAGTTTCTGTTTCAAACTTTGCTCTAAAGATCTTGGAATTGTCAAAAGCTTCAGACTTCTCCCTTAGAAAAGTCACCCACATCATCCTAGAATAGTCATCAATAATCAACATGAAATACCTATCACCTTGAAAGCTTCTAGTCCTTGCTGGACCACATAAATCAGTGTGAATCAAATCAAGTACATCATTAGATTTATCATGTATGCTCTTAAAATAACTTCTAACTTTCTTACCCAATTGACATTCCTCACATACCGGATTATGAGGCTTCATAATCTTAGGTATATCTCTAATTGCCTTAGTTGAGCTGATCTTAACAATACAATTAAAATTAACATGACATAACCTCTTACTCCATAGCCAACTTTCATCAATATGAGCAATTAAGCATGTCTTATTACTAGTATTGAAGTGAAAGATATTACTTCCTGTCTGAATACCGGTTGCAATCTCTAAACCAGTCTCGTTAATGATTTTGCATTTTCTGTCTTTAAATTGAAGTTGGAAACCCTTATCAACCAATTGACCAACACTCAAAATATTATGCTTTAAACCTTCTACATAATAGACATTATTAGTATTGTGCTTGCCATCCAAAGAAATATTACCTCTACCTCTAATCATACATGCCTTATTATCTCCAAATCTGACTTGACCGCCATTGTATTTTTGCAGGGACAAAAATTTCCCTTTATCTCCAGTCATATGATGTGAGCATCCACTATCAATTACCCATTCATCCTTATCTTCAACTTTTGCTGCCAGGGCCTTTTCTTCATTCTTGATATCTAGTTTCAGTTCATCTTCCTTCAAAGCATAGAACACCCATTCCTTTCCATTATTGGATCCACTAGCAGAGTCTTCTGCCGGTTCATCTCTAGAGCCATCAGTTACTCCTTCCTCATCTTCTATGTAGCATTGTTTACTTTTCTTGAATCTATATCTATTTTGGTTAGGCTTAAAAGATTTCTTAACTCTTTCCTCAAACCTTGCATTCCTTTCTGGACATCTAGATGCAAAATGACCAATCTTATTACATGCAAAATATTTAAAAGGTACATTTCCTTCATACTCACTTCCAGTTGGTCCTTTAGGTATTCTTCTAGCAAATAAGGCTTCAAGTTTCTCAAGTTCTTCATCTTCTTTCCTCATGTCTTCCAATTCTTTTGCATATAAGGCTTTCCAATCACTTTTGCCGGTAGATGATGATGATGCATGAAAAGAAGGTTCAGACTTTACATCTCCAGAAGATCCAAATTCTTCAAGCTCAAAAGCAGATAATTTCCCAATCAGAATGTCTCTGTTAACTGAAGAGTTTTCCATTGTTCTTAACTCATTAATTGTAGTTGCCTTCATCTTTTAAGATGGTGGAAGGGCTCTCAAGACTTTAAAAACTATTTCATCTTCACTCAGAAATCCTCCACAACATTGAATTCCCATAACAATCTCATTTACTCTTTCCATAAACACAACAATTCTCTCATTATCTTCCATCTTTAAGTTTTCATATCTTACCCGGTAACCATCAAGTTTAACAATTTTGATAGTAGGGTCACCTTCATTCAGAATTTGCAATTTGTCCCACATAGCCTTAGCTAATGATTTATCAGTTAATCCCATGATATGCTGATCAGTAAGTGCACACAAGAGGGCTTCTCGAGCTCCACAATCATTTTCAATATTCTTATCCAAGTCTGTAGGAGTAGGATTGCCAGATGCCAGATCATAAGGTGTGTATCCTTTCTCAGTGTCTCCATTTGAATTTTCCATATCCCATAATTTGTTCCATCAAGCTTAGGGATTTCTCTTCTAAAAATAGTTGCCGATGGATTAGATGTGTTAGCTACCATAGGATCTACCTCAAGTGGTTAAGCTTCTGGAAAAGAGGACCAGAGCTCTGATACCAATTGTTAGGATAACCGGTGAACAACTGAGAGGCGTGGGGGGGGGGGGGTGAATCAGTTGTTAACAAATTATATCTTTTAATCCACAATACAACCTTAAAGCAAATCAAGTACCGATAAAGCACATACAAATGTCAGTAGGAACAGATACTAGTAAACAATACAACTTAACAATTAACCAGATAATCAATGAAAAAAAACCATACCACATAACACCATGATTTGTACGTGGAAAACCCGGAATGGGAAAAACCACGGTGGGAATCCTACCCACAGTCAGATGATACTTTTGCAGAAAGTATGTGATACAATGAGAGGCCTGCACATGTAGGAAGGCACACTCCCTAGAGCATACTGCTCATTACAAAAGAGTCTCACTGACTACAAAGAGGCTACAACCATCTCAAGATAAATGGACAACAATCCAATAGAGTGAACTGCCAGAAATAACATCTACCATGCTTGATTACAGTCCCGATTAAGCTCAATACCGGAGGCCTTTGACCTCTTCCTTAATCCCAATTCGATCACCTATGATCGACAAAATCTCCTTTGGATATGATATTGCATTCCAAGACCACGACACATAATCCCCACGATATACAATGAGATCTTACATCATTTTATACAAACCCTAAGACCTAAACCAATTAGGTTGGCCACCTAAAAAATATTACAATAAGATCATTACATAAATCCATATTACAATGATTTGCCATGTCGGCTTAAGATCAAAAAAATAATAATAAATCCATAGATCATCTCAAAATATCTCGGTAATGTGTAGAGTACACATTATCATGATACTGGTCCATAACCTAGATAGGTACCAGACCTATTCTGGGTCCACCACGCCAAAGCAATGTCTTCAAGTAGTTGAAGCATGATCAAAGAACATCTTCAGCATCCTAAAATCCATGTAGAAGCTGCACCAACACCAATTATGCATCCTATCAAGATTCCTTAGTAACACTAGATATTCTGCCGGTAACACTAACACCAACACCAGTAGATAATCTCTTCTGCCAGTAACACTAGATCTTCTACCGGTAACCAAAACCTGTCTACCGGTAACCATACATATTTGCTAGTGTTGACATTAATGAGAAAACATCATTGCAACACATAATCAATTCATCTATAATGCCAACAATAATTCAGTATGAATCAAATCAAACACATCATTAGATTTATCATGTATGCTCTTAAAAGAAGTTCTAACTCGCTTTCCCAATTGACATTCCTTACATACTGGATTATGAGGCTTTATAATCTTAGGTATATCTTTAACTACCTTTGTTGAACTGATCTTAACAATACAATTAAAATTAACATGACACAACCTCTTATGCCATAACCAACTCTCATCAATATGAGCAATCAAACATGTGTTATCACTGGTGTTCAAGTGATATATATTACCTCTAATCTAAGTATCGGTTGCAATCTCCAAACCAGTTCTGTTAATAATTTTGCACTTTCTATCTTTGAACTGAAGTTGGAATCCCTTATCCACCAATTGACCAACACTTAAAAGATTATGCTTTAAACCTTCTACATAGTAGACATTATCAGTATTATGCTTACCATCCAGAGAAACAATACCCCTACCTTTGATCATACATGCTTTGTCATCCCCAAATCTGACTTGACCGCCATTGTATTCTTGCAGGGACAAAAAATTTCTTTTATCTCCAGTCATATAATGTGAGCATCCACTATCAATTACCCATTCATCCTTGTCTTCAAAGTTTTCTGCCAGGGCCTTTTCTTCATTCTTGATAACCGGTTTCAGTTCATCTTCCTTTATAGCATAGAACACCCATTCCTTTCCATTGCCGGATCCACTAGCAGAGTCTGTTGTCGATTCATCATCTAAGTCATCACTTACTCCTTCCTTGTTCACTATGTAGCATAGTTTGTTTTTCTTGAATCTATATTTGTTCTGATTAGGCTTAAATGATTTCTTAACTCTTTCTTCAAATCTTTCATTCCCTTTAGGACATCTAGATGCAAAATGACCAATCTTATTACATGAAAAACATTTAAAAGGTGCTTTTCCTTCACACTTACTTCCTGCCAGTCCTTTAGGTACTCTTCTAGCAAATAAGCCTTCAAGTTGCTCAAATTCTTCACCCTCTTTCCTCATATCTTCCAATTCTTTTGCATATAGGACTTTCCAATCACTTTTGCCAATCAAAATGTCTCTGTTAACTGAAGTGTTTGCCATTGTTCTCAATTCATTAATTGCAGTAGCTTTCATCTTGTAAGCCAGTGGTAGGGCTCTTAAAACTTTAGAAACTATTTCATCTTCACTAAGAGATCCTCCACAACATTCAATTCCCATGACAATCTCATTTACTCTTTCCATAAACCTAGCAATTCTTTCATTATCTTCCATCTTCAAGTTCTCATCTTACTCGGTAACCATCAAGTTTAGCAATTTTGACAGTAGGGTCACCTTCATTCATAGTTTGCAATTTATCCCACATAACCTTTGCAGACGATTTATCAGTCAATCCCATGATTTGCTAATCAGTGAGTGCACACAAGAGGCCTTCTCTTTCTCTGCAATCATTTTCAATATTTTTGTCCAAGTCTGCTAGAGAAGGATTGCTAGATGCCAGATCATAAGGTGTATATCCTTTCTTAGTGATCTCCCAAATATCCTTGCCAAGACATCTAAGATGAGTCTCCATTAGGATTTTCCATATCCCATAGTTTGTTCCATCAAGCTTAGGGATTTCTCTTCCGAAAATAGCTGCCGATGGATTTGAATTATTAGTTGCCAAAGGATCTACCTCAAGCAGTTAAGCTTTTGCAAAAGAGGACCAAAGCTCTGATACCAATTGTTAGAATAACCGGTGGACAACTGAGAGGGGGGAGGGTGAATCGGTTGTCAACAGGTTATATTAACCAAGCCACTTTATAACCTTTAACCGGAGTACATAAACATTAAATATCAGAATAGCAGAAACAAATACCAGTAAGCAATAAAACTTAAGCATGAAACATAGAATCAACACAATGTAACCATACCACATAACACCATGATTTGTACGTGGAAAATCTGACAAAGGGAAACACCACGGTGGGAAGCCTACCCACAGTCAGATAATACTTCTATAGAAAGTATGTCATACAACAAGGGGCCTGCAAACGCAGGAAGGCACACTGCCTAGAGCATACTGCTCATTACAAAGGAGTCTCACTGACTATAGAGAGGTTATAACCACCTCAATATAATTGGATAAAAATCCAAAAGAATGAATTGCCAATGATAGCATCTACCATGCCTGATTACAATCCCGGTTAAGCTCAATACCAGAGGCCTTTGACCTCTTACATAAACCAAATCCGATCACCTATGATCAACCAAATATCCTTCGCATATGATCTTTTCACTATTCACACATTTTATTCCATGGCATGATCTACAAAGAGATCGTACATCAATTTATACAAACCCTAAGGCCTAAACCAATTAGGTTGGCCACCTAAAAGATATTACAATAAGATCATTGCATACATCCACAATACAATGATATACCATGTCATCTTTAGACGAAAACAACATAAACCAATCCATAAATCATCCTAGTAACGTGTAGAGAACACTTAATAGCATGTTACGATACCGGTCCATAACCTGGACCCAAATAGATTCACCATGCCAAAGAGATGTCACCAATCAGTCAAGGCACAGACAAAGATCACCTTCTGCATCTTGAATTCCATCTAGAAGCCACACCAACACCATTTATGCATCCTGTCAAAGATTCTTAGAAAAAGGTCTACTGGTAAAACCCTAAACCCTTACCGGTATAGGCTTACTAGAGTGTATGATAGCATCCGATCATCAAGTCAATACCAACTGACCAAAACATACTCTAGAAATATGCAATACATTAAACAAAACATATTCCATTGATCCAAACATGTCGGTAGTATCCAACTGATTGTCCCTTCTGCTGGTAACACTAGTTCTTCTACTGGTAACCAAAATCTATCTGCCAGTAACCAATCATAACATCTAGTGTTGACATCAATGACAAAACATCAATGCAACACATAATCAATTCCTTCATATTGCCAACAAGATCTTTTCTTCTCTACCTATATGGGCATGCATTCTAATAATTTGATGGAGGCATTGGCTATTTTATGAGCTCTGGAGAAGGGATATTCCCCTGGATGGAAGATGATGGTTTGTGAATCTGACTCTTAGATTGTTATTAATTTGTTGAATAAGCCTCATGTGGATGATGTTAATTGGAAATTAGCGATGGTGGTCAAGAAGTTCTTGGATCTTTGTTCTGTGTTGGATCATGTTGCTTTCCAACATATTCCCCATGAATGGAATCATGTGGCTAATTGCTTGGCTAAGTGGGCCTCTACGAATATTGGAGGATGGGATGTAGATGAATGGGGTCTCCTCCCCATTGATTATTCTAGAACTCTTGAGAAGTTAATTTTGGAGGATGAGATTATGTAGTTCTATTTTTGTGGGTTTCCTTGGAACTTTTTCTGGTTCCTTGGTGACCTTTCTTGGTGGGCTAGTGGTCCCTTCTTTGTATACTTGGCTTTGCTTTGAATAAATTTTTAGCCATTTTAAAAAAAATCCCAATCTCATTAGTTAACTTGACACTCGCTCTTAGTCTACTCATCAATTATTTCTCCATACATCTACTTAACTTATTCATGCAATCAATTAACTTTTATTTTTAGCATTCAAATCCTCTCAATCATTCCAATCCATTAATTCTTCTAATTAATATTAATAGTTAATTGACGTCAAATCTAATCTATGAATCAAACCTATCTTTCAAGAATTCACCAAGACTTCAACATGCATTTCGATTAGATTCAAGAAAACACATTCATATCAGGTATCTGCCAATTACCAAGTATCATTCTTGTATCTAATAAATGCTTCCATCATGCTGAAAAAATAAAGAAACCAACATGTCAACAATTTAAGCAAATATCAATAACAATGGAGCTAAGAAAGGTTTATGTGTGAAGGTATTAAGGTTTTAATTTTTTATTCATTAATTAGTGATAATGATTTGGGTTTTCTTGGTTTCCTTGTTTTAATTATTCACAATTTTTCATTCCCACACCCAATCCTCTTAATTCTACATCCATGTCCATAATTTGTTACAAGATTTTCTAAATTTTTCATTGTTTAGTAAATATTTGGATCCCCCCTTTATTTTATGAAGAAGAAAGAGTAGTATCGAAATATCTCATTGCCATTTATTCAAAGTTTGAGTATTTAAATTTTTTAAACTCAACCCAGAGAACTTTTCTCTTTGATGAGAGTTAGGGGCAAAATTGTTTGATAAAATCCACATCAAGTTGTTTAATTTATAGATGAAATAATAGTGATATGATGAATACTATTAACTATAACACCCCTATTAGAAATTTGGCTATCCTAGAAAGTTATAATTCGTTCTCTAGGTCTCATGGAATTGGTAACACAAATGAAATACTTCTTTTGGAATTTGTTTTTAATATCTAACAATATATGCTCATGCACCTAGTTTCTTGGATTGAAAGAAAACAGAGACTATGATTCCTTCTCAAATATCTACAATTATATATCTGTTAGGTTATTAAACTCCCTATTACTCAAGAACATTTTTTTTTTCATATTTTGGTTGGGTGTTTAGAACTAATTAAATCTAAAGTCCTTTTATTACCACACTTCTTTAGTTGTTTGTCCATTTCTTAAATCTTGAATATTTGGTCCACCCCTCTTATTTTTATTTCCTAGGTTAGTCACTTTCTTCCTCTATCAAGTTAATCTAACACATCAATAATCCATAATTTTTTTTGATCTCTATTGTATGGGTCTGAAAGGGGTATCTAAATTTTCTTCCAAACAAGGATTATTTTAATGGTGAATCTTTTCGAATTGGTGAATAGTTTGTATTGGTGAATACATTTCTCATTGTAGGGTGGCCAAATAACTTAAATTTTATGAATTATCAGTCCAATAATTTTTTGAAATTAAAGGTAAAAAAGGTTTTGAAAGGCATTCAAAACCCTTTACAAAATGTTGAAACACAAGATAAACAAAGATAAAAAATGGTAATTTAAAAGCCTACAATGAGCCACCAAAGAGGCTACAAAAACATGGAATAGTACCAAACTAAATTGGACTTAAGACAAGAAAGGCCTCAACAAAATGAAATAGTTGATCAAGAGCACAAATGAAAACATCCATCAAGGAGGTTTGAAGTTGAGCTTGACCAATGAGCTCTGAAATATCAAAGAATAAATCTCATGAACATTTTTATCCTTGAGGGGGGCTACCCTAAGGACTTAAATTTATTCTTCAACAAACAAAGCCTTACTAGGGGTCAAAGAGGAATTATTAACCATAGGGCTCATAGTGTCTTTATTGTTCCTTAGGGGAACCCTTAGAATTTTTAGTAGGCCTTAAACTAGAGAGGTCCAAATCATTCCATTTAAAATAAGTGTTCGCAAAAGAAGGGCATCTTTGAAAACTAGGAATGAGATAAAAATCTCCAACTCTATAGTAGTGAGAGCACAATAAAGAGGAAGTCTCAGAGAGAATAATCTACTCCCAAACACCCAACTTGGAATGTAAGTTAATAGTTTTTGGAAGAGGAATGATAAAAAAGAAGTTTATCTTATAAATAATGGATAAGTTATTAGTTAGTTAATTATTACCAAGGTTGTTATTAATCTATGTTATCTTTATCCTTACTAGTGTTCTTTAATAGAATTGAATAGATTGAGAATAATTTTATTATGATTCAACATTTATTTACCCATGTAAAAGTATTGATTAGTAAAACAGGCTTTGATGGGCTGCTCTGCTCTCTCCAACGGTCCTTCCGCCTCTGTTGCTATTTTGAATTTGCCAATTTCCTACGTGGGAGGTTCTTGCCCCTCTTCTCTTGTGTGTGTCATGGTCAGGCCTATCGTTAGTGGTGGATTCTCTACAGTCCATGTAGGGTAAAATACTACTCCTACTTTCATCCCTCCTTCACCCACACCCTCTTCATTGGGTGAATGTCATTCCTCAGTTGGTACCCTTGTGGCTACCTTGGGTGTCTTTACTCCTACCTTGGGTGTGGATTCCCTTCTTAGGGTTGCTGTTGCTGGGGATGCTTAGGTTAATGGTGCTTCTCCATAGTATGGTGTTATTTTTGGCAACCCTGTAGTGGGTGATAATTCTTTTCCCTAGGAAGCGTAACTTTGCTCGTGTGGCCAGATCTGCTGCCTAGCCTTCCAAGGAGTTTTGTCCTCTTCCCTATGTGGTGCAGGGAACCTAACACTCCAAGTATGCAATTTTGTTTCTTTTAAATTTTTGTGTGTTGTATTTTATGATGTAATAATGGACCGACCATTTGGGACTCAGTAGAGCCATGGTTGAGTTTTCCAAGTTTTGGGTTGTGTCATTTATGTTTAGGATGCTGTCAGTCTGAGAAGTTGAAATGCTAAGGCAGATCACAGGACTAGTACTCCAGATGATTGTTATCATGTAATACGGGTCTATTGTATTGTGTTTAGGTATTATATGGTGTTTGAGGACCTTCAAGAGCCTTGAAATGCATTAGAGTGAAAAGTTGCATCTCAGGAGTCAAAAGATGTAAAAAGTTGCTAAGCAACATTTTGCAATTTTTGCAAAAGTTGTTTTTTTGGAAGATGACATCACAAATTTGGTTGAAACAAATAAATCATCTACCTATAAGTCAAAATATACTTCATTGTATGGGTTGGAGAATTGGGAATGCAAGAACAAGTTTTTGAGTTGCAAGTAAATCTTGTTTTCTTCACCGTTTAGAAATTTTATTGAGTTTTCATTGCTTTGTACATTCCAGTACGGACTTGGTTGTAGAATATTATTGAAGGGAATGAGTGTTAATTTAATTTACTTTCCAATAAGTTTGATTTGTAGGACTGATTGTCTTTAGTTCCAGAGATATCATCCATTCTTTGCAACTAGGTGTAAAACCCTTGCAAGTAGGGTTTAAGAGCAAAAATGGCTCTAACCTAAGCATTCATTGATGGCACCTGTTGAAATAAAGTGGAATGATAGGTTAGGGTCTGTACATAGGTTTAGAATAGGGTTTTTTGTTTTGCAGGTCTTTTTGGAGGAGATACAATGAAGCCCTAGGATCACCACTGGGAGTTGGTGAGTTAGGACAATAGAAGAAGTGTGTTTTAAGAGCACATATGGATTGGTGGAGCCAAAAATGAGGAATGGTTGGAAATACCTATGTATTCCCTTGAATAATCCTAAATTTTTTTGAGCAGATATTTTGATTGGTGAAGGGTTTTGAAACCATCTTTCCAAGTCACCCGGGTAGGCTTAAACCCTTAAAATTAGTGCAATATTGCAAACCCTATGTGTACGGATAACCCAGATGCAATTTTCCAATATTTTTTGTAACTTAGAAAAGGGTACTTGAATCCATAATTTATTTATGGCCTTGTTTGGGAAGTTTTCAACTTAAGTCCCTAAAACTGCCAAGGGAGGGCTAATCCAATTAGGCCTATTTGAGCCCAGTAGAGACCAAGAAAGGCTAGGAAACCATGGAGATGGGTTTGGAGATGCTAAAATCCTTAAAAGACTTCAAAGAAACTATGTAGATGTATTTTGAGTCCATTGAATGAGGTTGGAGTGTTGTGATACTTCCAAGAGTTGTTGGAGCCTAGGAGTGGTGTGTGGAGATTGAGGTGGCAACCTCAATAGGAGGAGTTGATTGTCTAAGACTAGTGGCTACACCTTGGAGGAAAGCCAAAGTGGTTCAAACCTTGGAGGTCTCAATAGACAAACCCCTACCAAGAGCCATTGGATGGGCTTGAGTAGTTGAAGGGTTGAGTAAGACAAGTCAATCTAGAAGGAGAATTGTATCAAGCTTCAAGACTCTCTGCATTAGAGTGGTATCAAAGCCATTCTTTGAAAGATTTGGTGTATGTCAGATTGTGAAGAATCAAAAGCAAGTTCAATGCCTGCAAAGGCAATGACTCCAAAATCCATCCGGCAAATGGTGGAAGAGATGATAGAAGGATTGAAGGATGCGGAAGGAAGTAGAGGAACCAGAGATGTTAAGAAGGAGAAGGGAAAGGTTACGATAGAATGGGGAGATGCAAAAAATGAAGAAGTGGAAGATGGAGAGGAACAAGCAACAATAGAAATGCCTCAAGACCAAAATCTATTCTTGGATGCAGTCAAATCCATCTCTGAAGATAACCTGGATGGATTACCCACCTATGGAGGAAATCTCAATGGAGAAGAGTTGTTAGATTGGATAGAGGCCCTAAATAATCATTTTGATTATAAGGAGGTAGTAGAGGAGAAAAGGGTAAATGTGGCCAAATCAAGATTGAGAGGATCAACATTAGTTTGGTGGATCATGATGCAAGAAGAAAGGTTGCAAGAAGGAAAGAATAAGATAACTTCATGGGAGCGTATGAAGATAAGGCTTAAGGCTCAATTCCTACCAGGGAATTATGATGTTCAAATCCACAAGAGATTGCAAAATTTGAAACAAAGGGAGTTAGATGTCAATGCATACACTGAGGAATTCCACAAACTTAGTTTGAGGGCTAGGAAGCATAAGAATGAAGTGGAGAAATTTTCCAGGTACATGAATGGCCTTAGACAAAAGATACAAGATGAGATAAGTATCCTCACACCAGACACTATCCATAAATGTTTTCAGTTGGCATTAAGGGAAGAGGAGAAGATCAAGAGGAGAAGTGAACACAATGAGAAACATAGAGGTGGTAATAATTTCAGAGGTAGAGGAACTTTGGTAGAGGAAACAAACATCAAGAAATCAAGAGCAACAAAGCCAAGAAGGCAGTGGGGATTCACAAAGAGAAACATTTAGAGGATCCTTTAGGGGAAGAAGCAATTTTAGGGGCAGGTTTGGAAGCTTAGGAAGAGGAAATACAGTCTTCACCGGTAGGTGCTATCACTGTAATCAAGTTGGACATACCATGAGTAGGTGCCCAGGAAAAGCCTCAAGTTCAACAAGCTCATACATGGGTGAAAGAAGGACTCAATTGGTGCAAGAAGAGGACACTCAAAGTGAGATCTCTCCAATCAGCAAGGTAGGGCCAGTGACAGATGGAGAAAAATTAATGATGAGAAGAACAATGCTCAAGATACCGCAAGCTCAAGAGCCACCACAGAGGAAAAGTTTGTTTAGGACCACTTGTAAGTCACATGGGAAAATTTGTAAGGTGATTGTGGATTTAGGTTCCACAGAGAATATTGTCTCAATTGAAATGGTGGATAAACTCAAACTGAAAAGATTACCTCATCTCACTCCTTACAAGGTATCATGGCTCAACCGGGGTCAACATGTCTTAGTTGATGAACAAGCATGGGTGGACTTTGAAATTGGTGATTATAAAGACAAACTACTATGCGACATATTGCCTATGGATGCTTGTCATTTGTTGTTGGGCCATCCATGGCAATATGATGTGAGAGCTAGTCATGATGGAGAAAAGAACAACTATCTCATCACCAAGAATGGGAAGAAGTACCGAATGGATCCACTACTTGATCCAAAAGAGGAAAATAAAATATGATCAATTGTGATGCTGATGAGAGGTAAATAGTTTCTCAAAGTATTAAAGCAAGAAGGTCATCAGGGTCATGCTATAGTGTTGAAGCCTAGAGATGAAGCTAAGGCAGATCCAATGAGTGAAGTGCCTCAAGAGGTGCAAGGTCTACTAAAATAATATGAAGAATTTGTAGGAGATGATATGCCTGATTCTTTGCCTCCAATGAGAGATGTAAACCATCAAATAGACTTAATACCAGGGGCAAATATGCCTAACAAAGCTGCCTATAAAATGACACCTAGTCAAAATGAAGAGATCGCCAAACAAGTACAAGAACTCTTAGTCAAAGGGTTTATCAAGAAGAGTTTGAGTCCATGTGCTGTTCCTAATGTGTTAGTGCCTAAAAAAGGAGGCAAATGGAGGATGTGCACAGACTCAAGAGCAATCAATAAGATCACTATAAGGTACCGGCTTCCCATGCCAAGGATTGAGGACCTATTGGATGATCTAGTAGGTGCAAGCTACTTCACAAAGGTGGAATTGAAGTTTGGTTATCATCATATCAGAATCAGGCTTGGAGATGAATGGAAGACAACCTTTAGAACCAATGTAAGCCTAAATGAGTGGTTGGTGATGCCATTTGGCCTCACTAATGCACCTAGTACCTTCCAAAGGCTCATGAATGAAGTCTTAGTTGAGTTTATTGGTAGATTTGTTATTGTGTATCTTGATGACATTTTGATATTCAGAAGGTCCAAGGAGGAGCACCTTAAGCATGTGGAGATGGTCTTGAAGAAGTTGAAGGAGGCTCAACTCAAAATCAACCTTGAAAAATGTGAGTTTTTGAAAACAGAGCTAGTATACCTTGGTTTTGTTATTTCTCAAGGATGTTTAAAGATGGATCCAATTAAGGTAGAAGCAATACTTAATTGGTCTATCCCTAGGGGCATAAGTGATATTAGAAGCTTTCATGGAATGACATCTTTTTATAGGAAGTTTGTGAGAAACTTTAGCCATGTTTGTGCTCCTATACTCAACAACATTAAAGGAGGGATTAAGTGTCACTTTAAGTGGACAAAGGAAGCCAATAAGGGGTTTGAAATGTTGAAAACTAAGATAGCAGAGCTGCCAACCCTTAGATTGCCTAATTTCAATCAGTTGTTCACAGTAGAATGTGATTGTAGCCAAAGTGCAATAGGGGCAGTTTTAAGACAAGAGGGTCATCCTATAGCCTTCTTCTTAGAGAAGTTAAATGAAGCTAAGAAAAGGTGCTCCACATATGACTTGCAGTTGTATGCAATGGTACAAGCATTGAGGAAGTGGCGTCATTACTTGCTGCCCAAAGAATTTGTAGTTTTCACTGACAACCATGCTCTTAGTTTCCTCAATGGGAAAGAGAAGTTGAACCAGAGACACCTAAAGTGGGTTGAATACCTACAATCCTATACCTTCACTATTAAACACAAGAAGGGCACATAAAACAAGGTAGTTGATGCACTAAGTAGGAGAGTCATGACTATGCAGGAGATACAATTGCAAAGTTTGGGTTTGAGTGAGTTAAAAGACCTCTACAAGGATGATAAGGATTTTGTAGAGATATATAGTGTTTGTTCTGATTTTTCTAACACCTCACATGTCTCTTATTCAGAATACATGATACATGAGGGTTTTCTGTTTAAAGGTCATCTTCTTTGCATACCTCAATGTTCTATGAGACAAAATATTATCCAAGAGAAGCATCAAGGAGGTCTAGGAGGTCAGTTTGGCATAGATAAGACTTTGGAGCAGGTTGGTAGGTTTTATTATTGGCCCAAGTTGTAATCATAAGTGAGAAGGTTTGTAGAGAAATGCATAATATGCCAAAGAGAAAAAGGATCATCAAGTAATGCAGGTCTATATCAACCCTTGGTCATACCTTAGAGGCCTTGGGAATGTTTGAGCATGGATTTTGTGTTAGGCTTGCCAAGAAATCCAAAGGGATTTGATAGTGTGTATGTGGTGGTAGATAGGTTCAACAAAATGGCACATTTGATTCCTTACAAGAGAACCAATGATGCCACCTATATTGCAAGCCTCTTCTTCAAGGAGATAGTCCAAATTCATGGTCTTCCAATCAACATTGTTAGTGATAGAGATGTGAAGTTTTTAAGCCACTTTTGGAGGACAGTTTGGAGAAAGTTGGGCACCAAGTTATCCTTTTCATCTGCCTATCATCCTCAATCAGATGGTCAGACAGAGGTAGTCAACAGATCATTGGGTAACTTGCTAAGATGTCTTACAAAACAACATGGGCAAACTTGGGATTTAGTACTCGGTCAGGCAGAATATGCATACAATGACTCAGTGAACTGAAGCACAGGTAAAAGTCCCTTTGAGATAGTGTATGGATTTCATCCTAGGGGCATATTAGAGCTCAGAGATCTTAGTTATATGACACCTAAGAGTGCACAAGGTGAGTGTTAGAGTAAAGTAATTAATTAACTTTGCTCTCCTCTTAAGATTTCTCTTTATGCATACATTAGTCATTTAATAATTAATATTTAATTATTAAATGCTCACACCTTAGGGTTAGGTTTTCCTTTTGGTGTTGATCTCCTTTATAAGGATTGATCTCTTGTATTATTCAGATTCTTGATTCATTTTTCTCTGATAATACATCTTTTCTCTTTGTCAGAGCCAAAACCCTTGTATTCGTTCTCTCTCTTTCTCTGTGACAGGTTTCTTGCATGCAGGTTTCTTTTGGGTTCTGTGGATTTGTATTTCTCAAATCCTACATGGTATCAGAGCTGGATCTGCTGCAGCTTGTTCAGACTTTTGAAAGATTTTGAGATCCAGGTTTTGGTTGCATCAGATCTGTGTTTGTCTTATGTTTTTTATTTTGGAATAGGGGGGTATTTTTTTTTCGGTGCACTTTGAGCCCAAACGGACCTCACCGTTGAGCTTGTAGCGCCCAAAAACCCCTATTTCCATATAAAATTCATCCGATTTGGACACAGTTGCACCAGGAGGCAAATTTTTTTTGGCCCCAAGGCCGTACGGCCCTAGGGCACGACAACCGAGGCAAAAATTTCAAAAAAATTAAACAAAAATCTCATTTTTTGTTTAAATCGGGCGCAACCTCTTTTGGAGGCACGCGTAGCCCGGCGGCCACCGCCGCCGGCGGTAACCCCCGCTGCGCCCCCGCTGCACCGCCTGCCACCCACCGCGCCGCCCACCGAGAACCCCCGCCCGAGCGCCGCCTGCCCGCAGCCAGCGTGCCGCCCGCCGCTAGCTGCGCCGCCCCAGCGCCGCCCCCGCGCCGCCGCCTCCTGCGCCTGCCCCTGGTCGCCCAGAGGACCAGGGGCTTATTTTTTTTAAGCCCTTGAGGGCTTAAAGGGCCTATTTGGGCTCTTTTGGAGCAGTTTTACTAAATCGGGTATAACTCGGGCATT
This sequence comes from Cryptomeria japonica, assembly GCF_030272615.1. Lineage (NCBI taxonomy): Eukaryota > Viridiplantae > Streptophyta > Pinopsida > Cupressales > Cupressaceae > Cryptomeria > Cryptomeria japonica. The sequence goes on from NC_081414.1 coordinate 499,329,437, forward strand.
TTAGCTCGGATTTTCGAATGAAAATAGGCGTTGGAAAGCTGGTTCCGAGCTCGATCTAAAAGATGCAGATCTTTTTTTCTGATTTTTCCGTTTTGTAGTGTTTTTTGCAAGTCGAAGTCAGAACAAGTTTTTTGCACTCCAGGAGCCATATCTTTTGCATACGGACTTCGTTTTTCGAAAGCGAATAGGTGTCGGAAAGGTGGTTCTGTGCTCTTTCCAGATCTACAGTCTATTTCATCAGAAAAATCTTTAGGTTCTCCAAATTTTGTCTCAACCCGTTATTGCTTTCTATCATTTTCTGGCTTTCAGTTTGTACTGGGGATTAGTTTTTTGCATTGTGGGGGGGTGTTTTCTCTTGCTTTCTGTTATTTACATCAGAAAACTAGAATTTACAAACACCAATACAAAAAAAATCAAACCCCCTTCTGCATCTTCTGTCTAGTTCTGAAAGACCACTTAATAATAATTAAAAATTCAGAGCAGTTGAGGCACAGTTCACAGGATGGCAGACAGACCTATTGAATCTCTCACACCACATAATTACCACACTTGGAAGGGTCGCATGATGACTCTTCTCCAGTCAAAAGGGTTATGGTCCTGTTTGGATGAGGTTCAGCCTCAGTTGACACGTCCTTTTGAGATTATGCAGCACAGGAACAATATGGATCAGGCTATGGGATTGATGGCTTTACACATTTCCGACAGTCTCCAGTTTCATCTTGAGGGTTGTATCACTCCTCGAGCCATTTGGACCAAGTTTGAGGGACTTTTTGGTACTGTCAACGAGTTCAGAGCTTTGCAGCTTGAGGCAGAGTTAACTTCCTTGGTACCTGATTCATTTCCTTCTATTGAGGACTTTCTGATGAAGTTCAAACAGCAAAGATCTATCTTGCAAGGTTGTGGTAAGACTAAGACTGATACAGAGTGCATTTTCCTGATTCTCTCTAAGCTTCAGGGTCCATTTCAGATCTTCTCTTCGACCTTCTATTCCACCATGGATGCCTTGGGTGCTCGACATGTCATGCCTTCTTTTGAGGTCTTTTGTGATCGTCTGACTCGTGAGCAAGCTAAGCTTAAGCAGTTGGATTCACTTTCAGGTTCACAGAACCAAGCATTGGTAGCCCAGTCCTCCAAAGGAAAACAGAAGCAGAAACTGAAGCCTAAGAAAGATTCAGAGGCTAGTGAGAATCCCTCCAAGCCACCACCTAAGTTTGATTCAAAACCACAATTCAATTCTAAACAGGGCAAATCTTCAAAGTCTGGTGAGTCTTCCTCCAAGACTAAGAAGAAATCAGGTGATCCTTGCAGTTTTTGTGGCAAGGAAGGACATCCCATTTCCAGGTGTTGGAAACGTTTAGAGGCTTTGGAGGAAGCCATGCAGCAGCATAATATCAGTGCACCACAGCCTCCTTCACAGCCCACAGGGAAAGGTCATGCTCTTTCTGCATGAGCATTGTCCTCAGCGTCCACTTGGATTCTAGATTCTGGTGCCTCTCACCATATGACACACACACAAGATTTGGTCACCGCTCTTGCTCCTACAGGCACTCGACATATTGCAGTTGGTGACTCAGCACAACTTTCCGTTCAGGGTTCTGGTACTGTTTCATTGGATGGTGGTTGTCTTCAGGATGTGCTTTTGGTTCCTGACATTTCGACAAACCTTCTATCTGTTTATCAGATTTGCCACTCTGGCTCTGGTAAGACAGTTGAGTTCTCTCCACATGATGTGGTTATTCGAGATCTTCATGATCCTGACTTGGTTGTGGCTACTGGGAGTGTGGATTCTGCATCTCACTTATATAGTTTTGATGGCTTTGAGAGTTTAGACACTGTTGGTTCCTCTCTTATAGCACATGCAGATTCAGTGAGCAGGCTTTGGCATGAGCGTTTTGGTCATGTCAATTACAGATATCTACAGCAGATGAGTACACAGACACTTGTGATTGGGCTTCCACAGATCTCTTGTACAGATGGTGTATGTCATGGTTGTGTCCTTGGCAAACATCATCGAGATCCTTTTCCTAAGGGTCGAGCCTCTCGTGCTAGGGCAGCCCTAGAGTTGGTACACAGTGATCTTATGTCCTTTCCGACTCCTTCTTTTTCAGGGGCCCGTTATGTACTCACTTTTATTGATGACTTCTCCAGACGTACATGGGTGTACTTTCTTAAGTACAAGTCTGATGTCTTTGACTCTTTCAGGAAGTTTAAGACATTTGTGGAGAAGCAATCTGGACTTTCTATCAGGAGGATATGCACAGATAATGGGGGGGAGTATGTAAATCAGGCTTTCAGAGATTTTTGCACTGAGCATGGTTTACAGCATCAGTTTACAGTTCCTTATACCCCTCAACAGAATGGTGTTGCTTAGAGAAAGAACAGAACCTTACGGGAGATGGCAAATTGTATGATACAGTCTCAAGCTATGAGTTCTTCATTTTGGGCTGAGGCAGTCAATTGTGCCAATTATATTTAGAACCGGATGCCCCATAAGGCATTACGACATATAACTCCTGAGGAGGCTTGGACCCATGTCAAGCCTGATGTTTCTACATTCCGAGTTTTTGGTAGTGAGGCTTGGGCATTTATTCCTGATGCTCAGTGGATAGCCATGGAGAGGAAGAGCCGACCACTCATATTTGTTGGCTACTGTGAGGATGTTAAGGCATACAGGTTGTTTGATCCTGATTCTTGAGAGGTCTTGTTTCGGCGGGATGTCCAGTTTGATGAGTGCTATCCTCAGATGGATTCTCCATCACCAGCTTCTCCCTCATTGCCTACTCCTTCCTCTTCATCTCTTGAGGATTACTTATCTCTTGAGGATGATGTAGATCATGATCCACCATCTCCACCACCACCAGTTGCTTCGTCTTTGCCGAAGTGGGCCCGTGATACTGTTGATGCAGCTGGTTCTTTGGCAGGTGATCCTTCAGATACTCGTCGCACTCGTGCTCAGACATCTGGTTCTAGTCTTTTGAGTCATACCCTTTCAGATGATCCTCAAAAGTTTTCAGAGGCGACAGGACACCCAGAGTGGGATAGGGCCATGGATGAGGAGTATTCTTCTTTGATGAAGAATCATACTTGGGATCTTTGTCCTCTTCCTAAGGGAAGAAAGTTGGTTCGGTGCAAGTGGGTGTATCGTACCAAGTATGCTGCAGATGGTTCTATTGATAAGTATAAGGCCCGTCTTGTTGCGAAGGGGTTTTCTCAGGTAGAGGGTATTGACTACTCTGAGACCTTTGCTCCTGTCGCCAAGATGAATTCTATACGCCTGGTACTTTCACTTGCAGCTTCACAGGGATGGATAGTGTTTCAGATGGATGTGAAGAGTGCCTTCTTGCATGGAGACCTACATGAGGAGATCTATATGGAGCAGCCTCAGGGTTTTGTGCAGGACACTTCTTTGGTTTGCAGACTTCGACGTTCATTGTATGGTCTCAAACAAGCCCCCAGGGCTTGGTATGAGAAGATGGACTCCTTCTTGCTTTCCTCGCACTTCACACGCTGTCATTCCGATCACACAGTCTATATTCAGCGTCAGGAGGGTGATCTTTTGATTCTAGTGCTATATGTAGATGATCTCATCATTACAGGTAGCTCATCCTCCATGATTCAGAGTGTTCAGAGAGCTTTGATGGAGCAGTTTGAGATGACTGATCTTGGTCTCTTGCACTTCTTTCTGGGTCTACAGGTTATTCAGTCTTCGGATGGGATTTCCATTTTTCAGGAGAAGTATGCTCTTGATATGCTTCAGCGATTTGGCATGCTTGATTGCAAGTCTGCCCCCACTCCATTTCAGTCAGGTGTTGTTTTGTCTTCCACTTGCTCTACTCCTTCAGTAGACCCCACTTTATACCGGCAGTTGGTTGGCAGTCTGTTGTACTTGACACATTCTCGTCTTGATCTTTCCTTTGCGGTTGGCCTTGTCTCTCGGTTCTCCCATGATCCTCATGAGAGCCATTGGCAAGCAGCCAAACGTATTTTGAGATATATTCGGGGCACCACACATTATGGCATTCACTACTCTTCAGGATCCCCTCATATCATTGGCTTCACTGACTCCGATTGGGCTGGTGATGTCAATGATCGGAAGTCTACTTCTGGCTTCGTTTTTTGCCTTGGTTCTGGTCCTATCACATGGTCTTGCAAGAAGCAATCTGCTATTGCATTATCATCTACAGAGGCTGAGTACCGTGCAGCAGTGTTAGCCAGTCAGGAGGTTTTATGGCTTCGGCAATCGATGACAGAGTTTGGGTTTCCTCCAGATTGTCCCACTATTCTTTGGTGTGACAACCAGAGTGCCATTCACATTTCACGCAACCCAGTGGAGCATTAGCGGACAAAGCATATTGAAATCCACATGCACTTCATCAGACAGTTGATTCAGGATGGTTCTCTCATCTTGGAGTATATTCCTACAGAGGAGCAGGTTGCTGACATCTTCACTAAACCTTTGGCATCTCCGCGCTATCTTCAGTTGCGCTCAATGCTTGGGGTGAAGGAAGTTGTCCTTGGGGGGTCTCAGTGAGGCCTTCCTTCCTTCATGTTTTCTTTTCAGCATGATTCTTTATCTCTTTTTGGAGAGGAGTTTTTTCCCACTGGGTTTTCTCCTTTACTCCACTTTATAGAGATTTTCTTGTATTTGGGTACCTCATCAGGCCTTGTTGCCGGGACCCTCTTTTGCATTGTAGTTCCTTTGCTTTCTTCTGCATTGTTTGTAGCTGCATTGTAGCTCATCTTAAGGGGGGGTGTTAGAGTAAAGTAATTAATTAACTTTGCTCTCCTCTTAAGATTTCTCTTTATGCATACATTAGTCATTTAATAATTAATATTTAATTATTAAATGCTCACACCTTAGGGTTAGGTTTTCCTTTTGGTGTTGATCTCCTTTATAAGGATTGATCTCTTGTATTATTCAGATTCTTGATTCATTTTTCTCTGATAATACATCTTTTCTCTTTGTCAGAGCCAAAACCCTTGTATTCGTTCTCTCTCTTTCTCTGTGACAGGTTTCTTGCATGCAGGTTTCTTTTGGGTTCTGTGGATTTGTATTTCTCAAATCCTACAGTGAGAACTTTGCATAAGGCATTAAAGAAGTGCATGATAAGGTAAGGCGGTCCTTACAAAAAAAATCTGAGCAGTATAAGGTTCAAGTTGATAAAATAAGGAGGAATGTGCAATTTAAAGTTGGAGACTTAGTGTTAGCATACCTAAGGAAGGAGATACTTCCAAAAGGGCAGCCTACCAAGCTAATGATGAAGAAGATTGGACCTCTCAAGGTGGTGTACAAATATGGACATAATGCATATGAAGTTGAACTTCCTCTCACCTTGGGTATTTCTCCTATCTTTAATGTATGTGATCTCTATCCATACAAGGGAGAGTCACCAAAAAATCAGTTGGACATGTCATCATAGGTTAATGAATATTGGGTGAGAGATTTTCCACCAAGCCAACCGATCAAGTTGGAGAGTATCTTGGACACCAAGGTAGTAAAGAAGACAAGGAAATGATTCTACAAGAATTATCTTGTCAAGTGGGAAGGGCTACCTAATTCAGATTCTATGTGGATGTCAAAATCAGATATACTTTAGCATGGAGTGGAGATTGCAGACCTCTTAACTCAAGGGACTTGAGTTCTTTGTCCCAGGGGAGTATGGTGTAGGGAACCTAACACTCCAAGCATGCAATTTTATTTATTTTAAGGTTTTATATGTTGCATTTTATGATGTAATAATGTACCAACCATTTGGGACTCAATAGAGCCATGGTTGAGTTTTCCAAGTTTTGGATTGTGTCATTTGTGTTCAGGATGCTGTCAGCCTGAGAAGTTGAAATGCTAAGGTAGATCACATGAGTAGTACTCCAGATGATTGTTATCATGTAATAGGGGTCTATTGTATTATGTTTAGGTATTATATGGTGTTTGAGGACCTTTAGGAGCCTTGAAATGCATTAGAGTGAAAAGTTGCATCTCAGGAGTCAAAAGATGTGAAAGTTGCTGAGCAACATTTTGCAATTTTTGCAAAAGTTGCATTTTTGGAAGATGACATTGCAAATTTGGTTGAACCAACTAAACCATCAACATATAAGCCAAAATCTACTTCATTGTATGGGTTGGAGAATTGGGAATGCAAGAACAAGTTTTTGAGTTGCAAGTAAATCTTGTTTTCTTCACTGTTTAGAAATTTTATTGAGTTTTCATTGCTTTGTATGGTCCAGTACTTACTTGGTTGTAGAATATCATTTCAAGGAATGAGTTTTAATTGAATTTACTTTCCAATAATTTTGATTTTTAGGACTGATTGTCTTTAGTTGCAGAGATATCATCCATTCTTTGCAACTAGGTGTAAAACCCTTGCAAGTAGGGTTTAAGAGAAAAAATGGCTCTAACCTAAGCATTCATTGATAGTACCTATTGAAATCAAGTGGAATGATAGGTTAGGGTCTGTACATAGATTTAGAATAGGGTTTTTTGTTTTGCAGGTCTTTGTGGAGGAGATACAATGAAGCCCTAGGCTCACCGTTGGGAGTTGGTGAGTTAGGACAGCAGAAGAAGTGTGTTTTAAGAGCACATATGGATTGGTGGAGCCACAAATGAGGCATGGTTGGAAATCCCTATGTATTACCTTGAATAATCCTAAATTTCTTTGAGCGGATGTTTTGACTGGTGAAGGGTTTTGAAACCATCTTTCCAAGTCACCCGGGTAGGCCTAAACCCTTGAAATTAGTGCAGTATTGGAAACCCTATGTCTAAGGATTAAAAAAATGCAATTTTACAATATTGTCTATAACTCTGAAAAGGGTACTTGAATCCATAATATATTTGTGACCTTGTTTGGGAAGTTTTCAAACTAAGTCCCTAAAATTGCCAAGGGAGGGCTAATCCAATTAGGCCTATGCCCGGTAGAGACCAAGAAAGGATAGGAAACCATGGTGATGGGTTTGGAGATGCTAAAAGCCTCAAAATATTTCAAACACACTATGTATATGTATTTTGAGTCCATAGAATGAGGTTGGAGTGTTGTGATGCTTTTAGGAGTTGTTGGAGCCTAGGAGTTGTGTGTGGAGATTGAGGTGGCAACCTTAATAGGAGGAGTTGATTGTCTAAGACTAGTGGCTACACCTTGGAGGCAAGACAAAGTGGTTCAGACCTTGGAGGTCTCAATAGAAAAATCCCTACTTAGTTCCATTGGATGGGCTTGAGTAGTTGAAGGGTTGAGTAAGACAAGTCAATCCAGAAGGTGAATTGTATCAAGCTTCAAGACTCTCTGCATCACTATGCTAAGTCCTCCTATGTGGTGGTGTGTGGTCAAGATGTTGTGGAAAACATTGATTTCTTCCAACACTATGCTTTGGTGTGCAGATTCTCTAGACTTTGGCCTTCATTACTAGACCTTCATTGCTGGGTGAGTGACTCATGGAAGCCTCTCATTTCTCATAGTATTGAGCTCTTTCCTTGTGCTAAAGGTGTTTTCATTGCTTCCTTTACTTCTTCTTCTTATCATGACCTAATTTTGAGAAAGTTGTAAGCTTGCAGAGTTCACTCCCTCTCTATTAAGCCCTGTACAACTTCTTTTAATCCCCTTATTGAACCACTCAATGTGCATTCGGCTTGGGTTCACCTTCTGAATCTTCCTCTTCATTTTTGGGAGCATTCTTGCTATGAGGCAATCAATAATTGTATTGGGCATTTCTTGAAGGTCAATGAGGACATGTCTTCCATGGGCCACTCCACCTTTGCTCACTTCTTGGTAGATATTGACATATCCTCGTCCCTCCCTAGGGATGTGGTCTTTATGGTTGCGGATAGGCCTTGGACTTGACTGCTAGATTTTGAGGGCCTCCCCTTCTATTGTCATAAATGCTTCACCACGGGTCATTTAGTGGAAGATTTCTCCCTCCCGTGTCACAAGGGTGTTACTACTTGGTGGAAGGATGCCACTTTGGATCACCTGACTACCTATGCTTCTGACTCGGCCGACTCTCGTTTGGAGAATGAGTCCTCCCTCCCAAATGATGTTGTGTCACTCACTGCTGATGATGCTGTTGTAGATGCTACTGCTATTGTCCATGAGGATTCAACTCCTATTGCTCCTGATTCATAGATTCATTCCACTTCTTCCAAACTTTATCTTGGTGTTGCTCCATTGTAACAACCTGCTCCTATTCTGCAACAGTTTGCTGTTGTTCTACACCGTCTTGTTGTTGTCACTAATACATTTGGCCTAAAATTCTGACGAAGGTTTCCGATGGAGAAGGTATATTATGATCAAATTTGGTTTTTTTGAAAAAATGCCCGCTTTCGTCGAAATTCTAACGATAATGCAACATTTAGTTTTGACGGAGAAGGAATTGGCAATGACATTTGTGTTTTTTAGAAAAAGTTCTCGCATTCATCACAATTTTGAGGACCGTGAACATTACTTAAAAAAGAAGAAGAAAAGACCAAGTCATTTCATAAATCCTGCCTCTTTGTCCCATGGACCTCTGCCATTACAAAATCTCCAGCTTGGATAAGTCTCCTCTAGTAGGGAACCTATGGGTTTAATTGCTGCAGGATGTAGGAATGGTCAGCTATCATAGCACCGCTTTCCTTTCCTTTTGCATTTGAGGCAAATGATGTGTTTGTTAGGGCGACCATTTCAATTATCATCGCTTCACTCTAAATTGGGCATTACAAGATCCGGTTGAAGAAAAAAGGTAGGTTATACATATTCAAATATTTAGATTCAAAGTTTATTATAAATTTATCAGATTAATTGCCAAAAGCAAAGATGGTGAGAGGTTTCTGTAATATGATGTGATCGATTTAAAAGAAGAATTTCTTACAAGACCTAAACCCTTGAACAATCCTACAATCATGTATTAGTTAAACAACACATTTTAAATAATGAACAATATAGTAAGCCTGAAACATATTAACACTACTTTCCTTATTTAAAATATATCCTAATTAAGGAGAGGGATGACCTAAAACTGCATAATCGAGTGCCATTATGTAAAATATATCCTAATTATGGATGCTGGTATATATGGTTGTGACAGAAAATCCCTGCTGCAGAACCGTGAGAGCACTGTGTAGTGATCGAGTGCTATTTTTTGTCGGTGTTTTGGAAGGGAGAATAAGTGTACCATTAGGAAGGTGGTATAAAATGGAAGCTGAGAGGTATAAGGTTATGAGGTGTGGGTTAGGATAATATAGGGAGGTAAGTGATGAAGGATGTAATGGTGAAAGAGTAAGTTAGGATATGTTAGGGGTTTGGAAGGTAGCAAAGTGAATGGGGGGAGATAAAAGGATGTGAAGGATGGAATGGGGTTAGGTAGGTGATGTAAAAGTAAGTGTGTATGAGGTTAAGGTTTAGGATAGGATGTAGGAAAGTGGAGGACGTTAAGATAGGGGATATGAAAGGTAGATGTGGGTTAGAAAATAGGGTGTAGGAAATGGAAGGAAGGGTCATATCACTTTGAGAGTTTTCACCAAGATGAGTAGCCTGAGTATGGACCTCAAATCTTACAAGCCATGAGGATCCACTTGTAGTAGAGGAGCATATACTTGCATCTTGGGAGCTTATTAGGAGTTTGCCTTGAATTTGGGAAATACACATAGAGGAGATAGAATATTGATCAATACACATTACCTAGCCTCATCATGCATAAATACAAGAGGTATAGACTATAGCAAGCACATATCATGAGCCAAAGGATCATATTTGAGAGTTGCTTCATCACCAATCCTCTACATTTTTAAGATCCACAAATGGGGTTGAGGATAAGTCTTGGTTAGTTAGCTTGGACTTATGCTTTGGGTTGCATCTATATGTGAGCAACCTAAAGGCATAATTTTCAATGCAATTTTTGAGAGGACTTGCTTCCACCTTGTGGTATTGGGAGGATAAAATTCACCAACTCACATTGGAAACCCTCTCCAGATACCATTTTGGAGTGCTTCAAAGTGTGTTCTATTTCAAAATAATTTTGACAGAGATGCATAGATGAGTTTCATAATTTATATAATAAGGTTTCATAGTGGCTCAACATGAGAGTTAGTTTTTGGAGTTCTTGTAGTTTGTAGATTACATTCAAGACAAGTTACTTGTCAATTATTTCATTAGGGGTGGAAAGCCCAAAATTTCAGTTTTCCTAAACATGGCCAATCCAAATGACTTAGGGTTGCTATGACAAAGTCTCTTATGGAAAAGGAGGTACATGGGAGGACACAAGAGGCATGAGAGAAGTTTGTAACCTTGATGAATGGACTAAAGTATCCATATGCCTCCCCATCCTTCAAAGGATAATTTAGACTTACTATATGATTTACAAAGAAAAACCCAATAGTATCAATATTAGGGACAAAGGCCTGGAGCATAGTAGGGGCCATAGAGTAGTCACATGTGACCATCATTGACACAAGGATATTTTAGGTATGAGAGACTATAGGGCTATCAAGCTAGGCCTTATATGACTCAACAACCTTTTAGGGGAGAATCTAGTGTTTTTAGTAGTTAGGATCTTCTAATTATGGTGAGGCCTAGCCAACATAGAGTTATATGAGAGGCACATGTTATGTATATGTTAGTATCAGACAAAGAGTGCCCATAAGGTTTTAGAGTAGGTGGACACCATCCTAGTATGTCAAAGTAGATAGTTGATATGTGGGTCTTTACCCTCCTAACCACTCAACATATACCACCATGGGTCTTTACCCTCCCAAACACCCAAATGTCAAAGGAAGATTCACTGCTGCAACACTCACTTTTTGTGACAGTCTCAAGAACTTAGGATAGTCACTCCTTTCATGGCCATTCTTCTTCACACAACACTCTCTAACATTAATTATGATGATAGTGTACCTCCTTAAACCTTCCACCAACACCTAACTCAATACCAAACTCTTTCCCAATCTCGCTAATGGACTATCTCAACTCACTGTGAAATTGTGACGGTCAATGCAAGGTTTAGGACAATAGTAATTAGGATCTTCCAATTATGGTGGGGCCTAGCCAACATAGGGTTATATGAGACAGGGGTAAGTTCAACAGTGATGTGTATTAGATTGTCATCAAAGTTTCCTGTTAGTGTTTCTTTGTATCAACATTAACCACTTATTGTCATGGGAATCAACTAATAGACAACATAGATATTTATCATCAACCTCCTTTTTTTCACCAAAGGGATAAAAGTTTATGAACACCGATTGTTATGGGGCTTAACCAATGCACTCTGATTAATATTGGTTAATATATTAACTATGAACATGGATTGTTATCGGGCTTAACTAATATATACCGATTAGTATCGACTGTCTTGCATATGATAGACATGTCGATTAAGTATCAGGTGGTTTGTTAAGTGATATATACACCGATGAAATATTTGGGCATAAAATAGATGAAATGCACTCCATACTACTACTGCACAATATTTTGGTCGATGATATTTTTAAAATAGTAAAGGAAGGTGTATGGAACTAGCCTACTCTTCTGCTTTTCATGCCATCAAAATTTGAGTTTGATTGTCATCATTTACTTTGCCAAATTCTTCACACATAACTCCTGAATCAATTTCCTACACACAAAATGACAAAAATAGGTTTGTTGATGGGGGCTTTCCTAGGCCAAATAGGTTTGAATATACCTTGAAGTGTGCAATATGGAAGGTTTGTATCCTTAATTACCAGCCCATTTCTTAATTTAAAAGATGATATCTTTATTAAATATCTCCTCTATTTTTGGAGGTAGACATCTTTAGGAAAAGATCTCTTCCTCCCTCTTTAAAATTATCCCTTTAGATGTAATCTAAAAATGCTTAAAATTGAACATGATACCTTGATGAATCTTTCTTGAATCCTCACACAAGGTTTTAGGATGTCATGCAAAATGGTGTGCTTTAACTTGAATTCTCCTTCAATTCTTGATGAATGCTTGATTGCTTGTTCACTTGGAATTGAATTGATTTTATAATTAAGAGATCACTTGAATTGTAGGTAAACCCCTTCAGATGACAGGGTAGGCTTCCTTTTATACCTAATATATGTCTTGAAAGCATTTTATCCTGATGGCTTTAAATTAAAGTACTTTCTCTTCTATCTGGTATTGGTGGAGCAGAGGTTGCATTGCATCGACCTAGGATACATATTTCCACAGATACAACACAAGTTAAATGTATCCTAGGTCGATGCAAAGCAACCTCTGCTCCAGAGATTACCAAAAAATAGAGAAAGAAATTTAATTTAATGTCATCAGGATAAAAGGCTTTCAAGATAGATAAATGGTATGCAACTGTATCTATTTGGAATGCATTACCCAAACAACGCAATTGATCAGTCACCTTTGAAAAGAAAGTGGTATGATGAAATATTTGGGCATAAAATAGATGAAATGCACTCCATACTACTACTGCAAAATATTTTGGTCGATGATATTTTTAAAATAGTAAAGGAAGGTGTATGGAACAACCAAATTCTTATCATTATAAACATTGAATATTTTAAGATCCTTTTACGATGTGTAAGTTGAGAATATTTTATGAAAGGTCCCTAAATGAATACACTTTAAACTGATTTTAGCAATGACTATCGAATGTCGATAAAATGAATGCTTTTTGGATTAGGATGGTACACAAAATCTACTATCAAAAGGTTGTCAAAAATTCTCGGGACTAGGAGGTGTGAAATGTCCTACTCTTATGCTTTTCATGCCATCAAAATTTGAGTTTGATTGTCATCATTTACTTTGCCAAATTCTTCACATGTAACTCCTGAATCAATTTACTACACACAAAATGATGAAAAATAGGTTTGTTGATGAGGGATTTCCTAGGTCAAACCTCGGGTTGTGAATTAACCTTGAAGTATAATGTTTTCCTTTTGAGGGAAATGATAGATCTAATCTAGAAATGCTTAAAATTGAACATGATACCTTGATGAATCTTTCTTGAATCCTCCCACAAGGTTTTAGGATGTCATGTATAATTTTGATCATGAATGTTGTGCTTTAACTTGTGATGCAGAGGAAGGGTGTTATAAATGAACCTTTAATATTTATAAGGGAAATACAAGGTCCAAACCCCTCGGCCTAGTAGCACCCAAATGGCTCAAATAGGTCAAATGCAAACCAACACTTTTTCAAATGATTCCAAATGTATGGAATGTTTGTAATACCTCCAAATAATTTTTTTTAATTGGTTTTCTGGTTCCAAGAACTTGTTTAAGTGCAAAGCTCTCTTTTTAGCCTTCTAGGCATAGTTGCCCAATTAGCCCTCCAACGAGGAAAATGAATTGTTTTCTCTCAAATTTCCTAAACAACTAAACAAAAAATTTGGATATTCAGACACCCATTTGTCTTCTCTTCAACATACCAGAAGATTGTATATGGTTGCTTTGGAAAGTATATGCTGTCCTGTAACTATGCACTGTTTTTGGACTTAAAAAATGATAGTTTTACAAAGGAAGTATATAATGTTTTAACTCCCCGACTCCCATACTCTCAAAAGTCATCCTATATGATTCAAAACTAAGGAAATGAAATTATTTACAAGTTTTAACCTTCTTAGATGCAAAATCCCTTATTTAGCCTCTCACAAACCCTTAAAAGTAGGGTTTATCATATACCCCTCTTCCAAACACTATACCATCCAAATGATGATGGATTCACCTTTAATTTGAAATTTCTAAACACTATCAATCATAAAATGTGCCCCTCCTTAAGGCGGATTTTGGTGATCACCCCGGTTCTCCACCCAATCTGCACATCAACCTGTTAGTAATTTATTGTACATGTTAGAGAAGTGCCATCCCATGAATATTAGGCCTTTTACATTCATGGAATGACCATTCTCATTTTAAATCAACCAAATCAAATGCCAAATTGCATAAATTTGTTAGAATAGTCAATGCAACTAGTCTAAAGTCCGAGACAAATGGATTATCAGTGTATCTTGCTTGCAAATAAGATGTTCAAGGTCTCTTCAATGCATTAGGAATTCTAATACACACTCAAGAAAAAGTTACCATAAGCCAAAACACCAAAAAATTTCAAGAAAACAAAAATTTGCTGTTATTGCTTGTCCTAGTCTGTACACCAGCATTATCTGCCGTACAAAGCATTACATCAACCATTTGATCAAAAAATCTTAATTGCTAACACACAAGGTCATGAAATGATTTATTGAACTTGCCTAAACTCTTGTAGACTCCCTAAGCCATTAATTCCTATTACATCTTTTTGTTGGTCCTAAGGTCCTTACCAGGCCCTTTAGGACAAGTTACAAATTTATTACAATTTTCATCATTAAAGGCCATAGTGCACCTTAACACATCATAATTGATTGGCTCTTCACTCCTAAGACCTTCAAAAGTCTTTAATGGCTTCATTGAGTCCTTTGGTCTTCCAAATGCACCTGCACCAACTTGAATTCTCCTTTAATGCTTGATTGCTTATTCACTTGGAATTGAATTGATTTTATAATTAAGAGATCACTTGAATTGTAGGTAGACCCCTTCAAATGAAAGGGTAGGCTTCCTTTTATACCTAATATATGCCTTGAAAGCATTTTATCCTGATGGCATTAAATTAAAGTAGTTTCTCTTTTATCTGGTATTGGTGGAGCAGAGGTTGCATTGCATTGACCTATGATACATATTTCTGTAGATACAACACAAGTTAAATGTATCCCAGGTCGATGCCAAGCAATCTCTACTCCAGAGATCACTAGAAAATAGAGAAAGAACTTTAATTTAATGCCATCAGGATAAAAGGCTTTCAAGACAGATAAAATTTGAGTTTGATTGTCATCATTTACTTTGCCAAATTCTTCACACGTAACTCCTGAATCGATTTCCTACACACAAAATGATGAAAATAGGTTTGTTGATGGGGGCTTTCCTAGGTCAAATAGGTTTGAATAAACCTTGAAGTGTGCAATATGGAAGGTTTGTATTCTTAATCTCCTGCCCATTTCTTAATTTAAAAGATGATATCTTTATTAAATATCTCCTCTATTTTTGGAGGTAGACATCTTTAGGAAAAGATCTCTTCCTCCCTCTTTAAAATGATCCCTTTAGATCTAATCTAAAAATGCTTAAAATTGAACATGATACCTTGATGAATCTTTCTTGAATCCTCACACAAGGTTTTAGGATGTCATGCAGACTGTTGATCATGAATGTTGTGCTTTAACTTGAATTCTCTTTCAATGCTTGATGAATGCTTGATTGCTTGTTCACTTGGAATTTAATTGATTTTATAGTTAAGAAATCACTTGAATTGTAGGTAGACCCCTTCAAATAACAGGGTAGGATTCCTTTTATACCTAATCATACATAAATTGTTTGAATTTTTTCTCACACACGAGGCAATAAATGAGGGGTCATATTTTGGGTCCCAATCATGAGTCTTGTCAATTTAGGATGTGACATGCTAAAGTGGGCATCAATGTCTCAAGATCAAATGGACCTTAAGTGATTATCTCCCTTGCATATGATTTATTTGGGTGATAAACTTCACCATTCTACTCACAATAATTTTATTAAGTCTCAAATATAGGGAAACAGAAGGCTTCAAATAGAAAACTTGTACATGCAACTAAATCCATTGACTAATCAGAAGAACAAAATTAAGAAACGGTTCGATCATCTTTGAGATGTTGTAGACTTGCAACTCACCAGCTACTTAGTTTTTGCAGGTAAATTTTTGTTTTGTTTTGGTTATGGTTGTGGTGTTTGTAGGGAGACATTTACAAATTTATATCTATTTTCACTATTTAATGGTTTATGGGTTTGTAATGGTAATTTAATGTTCTTTCATATTTTTGTATATATTCTTTATAATAGCCTATTATATTGATTTGTTCTATTATGGATAATGGTGTGGGTCAGACGGCTTTGCCATTGGTGCATGAAAGCATTGTAGGAGTTCTACTTTTAAAAATTACATGAAACATTTTTAATTTATTTGATTCAGTGTTATTTGCAAAAAAGTTTATCAATGATGTTTCCTTTCTCCAAGAGTTGTCTAGGATCTTTCTGTCAAATAATATGTAACATCGAATGACTAAATCTTTTCTTTACAAATGCTTATTTTATTTAATTATCATCTAAGCATGAATTAAAATTTATATCTGTACGGAAGCAGAACATACAAGCTGAAGAGTCATGTGCAAGTAAATTTTGTAAAAGAAAGCAAGCATGCATTATCTTGAATGACATGGAAACAAGCTCATCATCTGCCTAGAAGAGAGCAATTGGAGAAAAGCAGAGGAAAGTGTTAAAGGGTGATAAATACATAGAGAGTATACAATACAAACAAACAATGTCTGGAGTGTGTGATGTGACGTCTCTAATTTATGTTCGGAGGGACTAACTGGTTTTGGAGTTCCTGCGAAACCTATTGGGCCACGCTTGGAGGAAATCAATACGTTCATGCAAGGAGCACCTTTTTTCTATTATGAGAATGATGCTTTTGCACCGAAGGATATTTGGAAGGCAATATCCAAAAATTTCTATAGTGTGGAACCAAAGTTGGCAGACTCGAAGTAATTTTCAGCTTTCAAAAGATCAAGAGGTTATGTACATAATCTCCCAATAGAAGGGTGATTTCAAGCATTACCTCTCCCCCCCATGACTATTCAGGAAGCACTTCCTCAAACAAAGGAATATTGGCCTCCATGGGATCAAAGAAAAAACTTGAAGCATAGACTCTAGACGATGTGGTGGTGTCCTTCATGAAGAACTCTGCACTATAATTGAAAATTCACGAGGGAAACTGCAAAATAGTGAAGAGAAATACATTCTTGAAAAGTGGGAAGAATGGATCTTGGTTTGGGTGGGGCCAAGTCAAGTGGCTCCTCTAGAGGTTGACAAGATAGAAATCATATTAGGATTTGAAAAAGACCACACTCATGGAACTTCATGTGCAACTGATCGATTGCATTGTTTGGGTAATGCATTCCAAATAGATACAGTTGCATACCATTTATCTATCTTGATTAAAGCCTTTTATCCTGATGGCATTAAATTAAAGTACTTTCTCTTCTATCTGGTATTGGTGGAGAGAAAGAACTTTAATTTAATGCCATCAGGATAAAAGGCTTTAATCAAGACAGATAAATGGTATGCAACTGTATCTATTTGGAATGCATTACCCAAACAACGCAATCGATCAGTCACACACGAAGTTCCATGAGTGTGATCTTTTTCAAATCCTAATATGATTTCTATCTTGTCAACCTCTAGAGGAGCCACCTGACTTGGCCCCACCCAAACCAAGATCCATTCTTCCCACTTTTCAAGAATGTATTTCTCTTCACTATCTTGCAGTTTCCCTCGTGAATTTTCAATTATAGTGCAGAGTTCTTCCCGAAGGACACCACCACATCGTCTAGAGTCTATGCTTCAATTTTTTTCTTTGATCCCATGGAGGCCAATAGTCCTTTGTCTGAGGAAGTGCTTCCCGAATAGTCATGGGGGGAAAGGTAATGCTTGAAATCGCCCTTCTATTGGGAGATTGTGTACATAACCTCTTGGTCTTCTGAAAGCTGAAAATTACTTCGAGTCCGCCAACTCTGGTTCCACACTATAGAAATTTTTGGATATTGCCTTCCAAATATCCTTCAATGCAAAAGAATCATTCTCATAATAGAAAAAAGGTGCTCCTTGCATGAACACATTGATTTGCTCCAAGCGTGGCCCAATAGGGTTTGCAGGAACTCCAAAACCAGTTAGTCCCTCCGGACATAAATTAGAGACGTCGCATCACACACTCCAGACATTGTTTGTTTGTATTGTATACTCTCTATGTATTTATCACCCTTTAACACTTTCCTCTGCTTTTCTCCAATTGCTCTCTTCTAGGTAGCTGATGAGCTTGTTTCCATGTCATTCAAGATAATGCCTGCTTACTTTCTTTTACGGAATTTACTTGCACATGACTCTTCAGCTTGTATGTTCTGCTTCCATATAGATATAAATTTTAATTCACACTCAGCTAATAATTAAATAAAATAAGCATTTGTAAAGAAAAGATATAGTCATTCGATGTTACATATTATCTGACGGAAAGATCCTAGACAATTCTTGCAGAAAGGAAACATCATTGATAATCCTTTTTTGCAAATAACACTAAATCAAATAAATAATAAATGTTTTATGCAATTTTTAAAAGTAGAACTCGTTCAATGCTTTCATGCACCGACGACAAAGCCGTTTGACCCACATCATCTCTCACCGTCGAAATTCCGACGACAACTAAAGAAACATCCGACAAGGATGTTGTATATCCGACGTCACTTTCATGTTGGACAGTCGTCGAGGAGCAAACATAGCATCCGTCGGAATTCTGATGGTAATCCACCGAAATTTGTGGTCAGGGGAGCAAATATAACCGTCGTCGGAGGAGTTCATAACATCGTCGGACGACCGACACAAATGGCATCATCGGAAAGCCTGACGATGATTTTTCAACGGTAAAGTTGGTCGGAAGTCCGATGTGGTGTTGTCGCAATTCCGACAATTAGCCATCGGAAATTAGGCCCAAATGTACTAGTGTGTCGTACAACAACACTATTGGCATTTCTCTTCATGCTTCGACGGGGCCCTCCCCACTTGATCCTTCCTCTGATGGTCCTAATGATAGTATTGCATGGAACATGGTTTGTTGTAGGCAGAAGGGGAAGTCTTCTCCCCCTCCCCAAACCACACCTTGTCTGGGTTCGTGGGTCTCTCCCCTACCTTGATTGGGGTTTTGGTTGTCAACTGACTTAACATGGTTTTTCTTTTGGGGTCTTTTCCTATTTGTTTCGAAGTGCCACTTTTGCTAGTCTTTGTTTTGATCTTCATAGTAGGTGATTAATGTGTTGCTACTGGTTCTAGTTGTCTTTACGCCCCCTAGGCTGTTGTATTTTGGGGACACCACCCCTATTTTTCTGCTTTTAATATAAAAAAAAATTATTTACCCAAATATTTTATTTATTTAGCAAAGATCTCATTTTATATAATTTTAATAATTGCACAAAAAATTGACATTGCTTAGTTAGTGTTTTGTTTATAAAATATTCATTATTTTAAAAAAAACTCACAATCAAATGGTTCATGATGGCCTTAAGTACCTTTAATTTTTTCTATTATGTTTTCATTAATTTCAAGTAACCATTTCTAGGGTTCATAGGTTTTTTATTATTTTATTAGTCTCATTAGAATATGACGGAAATGAGAATTTATGTTTCTTTTGACAAAAGTCCTCTCTTCTTATGTAACATAGAGATAAATTCATTCTGATTATTTCATGAGTGTTATCAATTTCATCAATGATATTAAACATTTGATTAAGCAATTTATTTTCACTATCATGTAGTTCATTTTTTGTAATCTTCAAGTAGATATCCATGTTCTTCTTCCTTAGATATCCATGTTCTTCTTCCTTTTCTATATTGTTGCTCTAGAAATAGATGTTTCATAACTTTTTACAACATTTACACATTTATTCTCACTTTAATGCTCATTTTAATTTACATTTATACTTTCTTACTCATTTTACTCATCTATTCATTATAATTTTCAGCCTTTTCATTTTGATTATCATGGTCAATTTTATTTCTATCAAACATTTCATTAAATTCAACAATTTTTTTTGGTGATGATTGAATGTTAAAATATTTAATCCTTTTCTTTCATGAACATCCATCAAACATTGTCTTGCAATCTTCTTCTTTTATTTATCTTTTTTAATTTATTTTTTTATTATCTTTAGTTTCCTTTACTGAAAGTTTACTTTCCCATTTCAAAAACAAAAATAATACTTTAATGATAAATAGAATAATCTTTTGTATTAAATTATTGTAGAAAAGTAGAGTTGTATTTGTGATATGTAGAAATCGTGTTTCTATTGAGATCAAAATCTTTGTGGGGCTTATTGTAAAGTCCAATAAGTGTATATCTATTTATAATGTGGATATTCATTATGATAAAATAAATATATCTTACCCACATGCCTAAAAATCATTGTTAGGCTTGACAACCATCCCTACTCAATGTGTGTATATAATGAATATCTGTTATGTAAAAAAGATATCCATTTTTTCCTTATGAAAAGACAACCATTTCTAGCACCTATAGCATATTCCTCCTTTTTTGGTTCAAGAAGGTATTCGATTAGGATTGAGAAGTTTCAAACCTACATCTTCCATTCTAAAGTTTAGAGGTTTCATAATATTTTTGGGACTTCATCCTTGATGCTCACAAAATTTTTAAAATCTAAAATTTGAAAATGAAAATGGTATACTGAAAAAACTATTACAATTCTAAATAATAATTATAATTACATATTCCATGTCTAAATTGTTGGTAAGTATATTAGTTGAAAAACTTTAAAACTATATCGTTTTTCAAATTCAAAAGATGTGTGCTCTTTTATGCTTCATTGATTACGTATCTTAAAAATTGTAATTTCACAATTTTTGGCCAAGTTAGATTGGTGTCACATATGTTTGAATGTCCTTTAATTATATTGAAGATTTGTAAAAGATATTTTTTGTTCATGCTTAGATTGGCTAGAATGATACTTATTATTAAAAAATCAATAGTGCCTTATTGAAATATCTATTTTATTCAAAATTTATTATTTAAAAATTAAAAAATAAATAGTTGATAAACTATGTTCAATTTTCTATATAGTTTTTTCGTCATATATCTTTTAGATTTTGTAGATAGCCCATTCTAATTTTCACACGAAATTTCTTAAATCTGTTTTTTAGAATTTTCATTACCACTTAAGAATATTGATTGGCCAATGATGCTATCATACTCAGCCTCGCCCCACATAAATATCCAAGATAAATAGATAATTAAAGCATGCACTTAAAAATAAACTTATACATATGAGATAGAGCTAAAATAATGAATGTTGAATTAAATTATAAAAAATATAAATTAAATATGACGATTACTTGAATTCGAAAGATAAAAAAATATACCAAAGATGTTAAGAATATATTTGTTAGTGCGTTGAAGAGTAGGGCTGTATCTACTGAGTATCTTAGAAGTTGCAATTTTTTTTATGTTTTCCTTTACTATAAATCCACACCTACAAAATCGATCTTCATGCATGTCTTATTGAACTATTGTATAGGCCTAAACTTATACCTATATAAATAAATTCGTAGAAATATGACTTTGTTTTTCTTGAACTTTTGATGTTTGTCTTGATCTTCATTGGATCATGGTAAGGAGTTAGTAGTATTTATAAATATCTTAAAAAAAATGACAAATCACAAGAGTCATGTTCCCTTCAAGTAGACTCTTAAGTAGAAAATTCAATGACGATGAACCAATTTCAAAGACAAGACTGAAAGTGTAGTATAATATTAGGATGATTGTGCAATACTAATGTAAACTTTTTAATCCATTATATGTAAATAATTTTTTCTTTTTCTTTTTAGGGTTATTCTTTAAGTACACCACCCTAACATGCTATTTAAGTTATGATTTATCTAGTTTATAATGACTAGCATGAGAGGGAACATTTGTATGAGTTATAAAATTTAAATTTAAAGTTCTAGGGTTCAAATAAGTTATAAAAAAAATAAGCTAGGTCTATTCTACACATATGGATCTTTGTTAGAGTGATGGATAGTTAGATAAGGAGATTACAAATGAATCTTGGAGGTGAGTAATGATGGAGTTATGCTAAGATAAGGTTATTTTCTAATTAAATAATGTTGTATTTTATATTGATATATATATAAAAGATAACCCAATCACTACCGATCTAAAATATTAAGATAAAGAAAATAAACATACAATTTTAATATTAAAACTATAATATTATGTTATATAATATGTATTAATGTATAATATTCAATATATATTAAAACTAAACATATAAACTAGATAAATAAATAACATAAAAAAAACAACGAAGGGGAACAAGAGTGGTGCTCTAAATTAATAGCATCGGTTATATAGGTGAGATATAAGCCTTCACTGAAAAGAACTCTGATTTCTAATGAAGATCCATATAACATTTGACACTAATTATTTTCATACAAAACCATATAAACCTCTATCGGTGATAATGCTTAGAGTTATTTTTAAAGAGATTATCCTTATAAATCTAAATGACATCACATCCCATTAGTCTTTATGTATTTTCAATTTTTATTTTTTTTGGTGGTGGGGGGTAGGCTTTAGGGGTGTTTTCATTGTTTGTTTGTAGAAGTGCCAAATGGATCTCTTCAATGGTGAGAATGACATCATAAATTTTTGAGTAGATTTGTTAGTTTTGAAAGGAGTGACACCAAGACACTCTTATAAATATTGAGCACATTTTCAAGGGTCTAGTTGGTATTGAAATACTAGAATACATGAACACACATTAGAGGAGTAGGTAGTTTTGATTGATTAATTGGTGTGTTTGAAGTATAGGCTTTATATTAGGGAGAGTAGGAACATACATTAGAGGAGTGAGTAGATTTTATTATTAATTGGTGTATTTCAAGGTGTAGAAATTGACAAAATTATTTAAAAGATTCGTCAAGCAATGTAAGTGAGTTCTAATTTGAGAATGATTAGTATGATGGTTCTTAATCAGCTTGAGTTTGTACATTTGAATATCGTGCTATTAACTTATATTATTTAAACAACAAATAATTTATTAGACAAACATTTAATAACAATTTTACAAATTTATTCTTACTAAAAATGCCTAATTAATATTAATCTTATTTTTTCTAGCCAAAAAATAGTTTCGACTGTTAAACTATTTTATATTTAAGAATAATTAATCATAGTGAGAAAATATCATCCCTATCCCCTAAGAAAAATGAATATAATACATCATATGCCTAAATAATTTATCATTATCTAATAAAAGTTGTACAATCTATTCACTTGGTAAATTTGGGGCCAATATATAATGTTTAAGAAAAAAAATGATGGTTCATATTAGTTTTTTGAAAAATATTTCGTATAGACCATCAAAGAAGAGAAGGGGAGTGCTATGAATTATTGATATTGTAGAGTTTGCTGACAGAGGGGTACTCCAAACAATTTTGGAGGGCTCTTACCATGTTGTGGGCTATTTTGGTGTTGCATCATTTGTAAGACAAGATCTGTGTTGGTATTGGAGGAGTTGTTGTGGTGAAGAAATACAAGTATCCTCTTGCATATGCTTTGCAGATGGACTATCTCTGATGAGAGAACTATGTTCTTTTCTCTTAGCTTCTCATTCTCCTCAGCTAGTGATTCTAATGGCTCTTGCTCCATGCTCATGCTCGTCCCTTGCTCCATGCTCATGCTCATCCCTTGCTCCATGCTCATGCTCGTCCCTTGCTCCATGCTCATGCTTGTCCCTTGACTTCGAAGAGGCATCTTTCTTCTTTGGATATGACAAAGAAGATGTTGATGTCCCTTCTTAAATAATTCATTTCCAAATTCATACCTCCCTCTGGCTATTTTCCTAAATCCCTGCAAACCCAACAAGTTATTTAAAGAAATTTATAATAAAATTTTATCAACATTTGTATATAGATGATATCTAAAATTACCACTATTTGTTGGACCACTAAAACGATTTGATATCTACATTATAAAATTAAGAGATTTTAGATAGTCGTTAGAGGTAGATTAGATAGTTTGTTGGAAAACATGGATGATGGTTGGAAGTAAGATTCTCTAGATTTTCCTTTGCATGGATGTAAACTAATTTATACAAAATTTATATTGTCAGGACTTTGCTTCTCTTTGCAAGCCCCACCAAGTGTTGATTCCTCCAATAAACCCATCAAAACAATTCGATATTTATATTGTAATTTTTTAAGAAAGACCTTAGATAGTTGTTAGAGATAGACTAAATGGTCAAGTTGATGAATATCACAATTGATGGTTGCAGGTTATTCCCTAGATATCCTATGTGTGAAAAATAATTCATGCAAATGGAAGTTATAGTTTATCGTATTTCGTGTTGCTTCACAAGTCCCCCCAAGTATTACTTCCTCCATCAAACCCACTAAAACTATTTGATACTTATATTATAATTTATTAAGAGAGGCCTCAAATAGCTGCCAAAGGGAAACTGGATGGTCAAGTTGTTGGAAAACACATATGATGGTTGTAGGTTAGTCACTTTGCTTCACAAGTCCCACCAAGTATTGAATCCTCCATTAAACCCACTAAAACTATCTGATATTTGACATCATAATGTATTAAGTGAGACAATAGATAGCTAACATAGATATATTGGATGGCCAAGTTGTTGGAAAACATAGATAATGATGACAGGTTAGATTCACTAGATTTACCTTTTCATGGGCAGAAAATAATTCATGAGACAAGTTATAGTGTTATGAATTAACTTTTCTTCACAAACCCCACCAAATATCTGATTCTTCCATTAAAAGAAAGACATAAATCTTAAACAAACAATAATAATTAAATTGAATTTCTGGATATTCACATAAGTTAGAATAAATATTCCTAGACGGAGAAAAACTTTGAACAATATAGATATTATTGAATTTCTGCATATTCACATAAGTTAGAATAAATATTCTTAGGTAGAGAAAAACCTTGAATAGTATTATTGAAGATAGTCACATGCATTCGGCTGGATTAAAATCATCAACAAAACATCTCATATATATGTTTTTAGATCAAAAGATTTAAAAGAAACTCTTTAAGAAAACAAAGTACACTATGGTAAGTTAGATTCCCTAGATTTACCCTTGCATGGGTGGAAAATAATTTATTCAGACAATTGTTATAGATTTAGGAATTTGTTTCACTTCAAAAGTCTCATCAAGTATTGATTCCTCCATTAAACCCACTAAAATTATTTTATATTTAAATTATAATTTAAGAGAGATCTTAGGTAGCTATGAGAGGTAGACTGGATGGTCAAGTTGTTGGAAAACATGGATGATGGCTGTAGGTTCAATTTCTTAGATTTATCTTTTCATGGGTGGAAAATAATTCAGGCAGATGGAAGTTATTGTGTCAAGACTTCACTTTACTTCACAAGTCCTACCAAGTATTGATTCTTCCATTACACCCACTAAAATTATTTGAGATAGACTGGACGATCAAGTTCTTGGAAAATACAGATGATGGTTGCAGATTAGATTTACTTCTATATGGATGGAAAATAATTACTACAAACAGAAGTTATAATGTTAGGACTTTGCTTTGCTTCACAAATCCCAACAAATATTTGATTCTTCCATTATACAAAAAAAAAGGACAAAAATCTTAATCAGATGATAATAACTAAATTGAATTTCTGGATATTCACATGAGTTGAATAAATATTCTTAAACAGAGAAAAACCTTAAATAGTATTATTGAAAATAGTCACATCCATTCGACTGGATCAAAACCATTAGTAAAACATCTCATACATGTTAGATCAAAAGATGTAAAAGAAACTCTAAGATAACAAAGTGCACCATTATCTGATTATTCAGATCCAACCCTATTAGATTCAATCTGTACCAGCTTATACATTTCATATGAACTATTGAAAAACAAAACCCTCTCAGAGACTTTGTATTCTCCTATTCTAAAGACAGTTTAGATATACAGACAGAGAAATCACAAAGCTCTTGATACCTATTGCATGAAACATAACATGGTGAATAAGAAAGACATCATGCAGGAAATCTGCCTTTTTTTCCCTGAGCATATAAAAAACAAGGAGAGAAAGAAAGAGAGAGAAGGGGTGGCAGGAGGCTTGTGAGGACTTACATAAGTGTTGAGCTGTCTAACAAAGCTGGAGAAATTGTTGTGATTGAAGTAGTGTGGGAGGAGAAATGTGGACAAGTCTTTGGGTTTCCATACTACAAAAGTCTTGTTGTGCTCTCCCCATGAGATGATGTTATCAGTAGCTGGGTCATCAACCAAACGGTAAGTTTTAACCAGGAATGGAGCTGCTACTAACCTTCCATCACCCATCTTTCCATAGCAGGACAATAGGAATCCAATGGGCTTTTATAGTATTAGTAACTATGATCCTCATAATTTCCATGGAAGCTTCTATCCATACTGTAGCAGATCATAGCTTTCTCCATCTGGCTGGTGGATCTCACACCTCACCAATAAACCGTACGTTGTAGTATGCAAGCTTAATCAACGCAGAGAAATTTTCCATCTAGAATTGCCTAAAGTTGTGCAAATTACCTGTCAGAAGTATTGTACTGGACGGTGTAGATGCACTGCAAGGTGTATGGATTGAATCTCCATCTTTCACGTTTGGAAGGTCATCTCGAAGCACCTGGGAACACTATTGTCAAAAGGGTAGTGATTGACTTATGGTTCTGTTCTGCCCCTCAAGTCAACTTTCATTCGGGTCTTTGTCTTGCCAAGATGGATGGATATATCATTGTAATTATGCTTCTCTTTGTATTTTGTTGGATCCTTGGACACTTAACTCCTAGAAGAGGTTAGATGTGGGAGTTTTCTTCTAGTTTGAGGATTAGATGTACCACTTCAAATGTGAGAAGAGGGAAGAAAACTAATCTTCTTGTCAGATCAGGATTAGTTGGGCAATGAAGGATTTTACACCAAAGAAAAACAAGTACTCAAAGCAATCACCAAGATCTTGGTTCTTGAAAAAGATCTTGAAAAAGTTGACATATGCATTCCATTCCCTTATGAGTTGGAAAAGAGGAGCCACATTAAGTGGTTTGTTGCTTGTCCCTCAACCTTACAATAGTGCCTTCTTTGTGGAATCATCTAATAAATCTGTCATCATCTTTGTTTGAAGGATTTCAAATCTCATTTTTATTTCTCAAATATCTTTTTGTTTTGATAAGAAATTTTGATTTTGTTTTCTCTAGTCATATTATTTATTTAACTTTTATCTTTAATAAATTGTTTGTTATATGTCACGACAATCACTTTTATATATAGTGATTCAAATATTATGAAGTGGAATGTTATCTTGATGAAACATATTAATACAAAAAGTCAATTTATTTTGATGAAATATCTATATCATATCAAATTTGATTCAGTGGAAATCGTATATTCATATTTTTTCCTTTATATTTTAGGTCCACTTTGACAAGTTTTTTCTTTATACAATAACAAATTTGTAAGCATGATATGTTCTTATGCTGAATTTGGCTCATGACCTTATCTTATCATGTCCCCATTGTCACTCAACTTGAGAACTAGATCTAATCCTTAGGTCTCCCATTTACTACTCTACTTCAAATTCATGTTTGCAAAATTCATCCCAACCACTTTTATGTGCATGGATTTGAACCTCAAAATTTTAAAGATCAAATTTCAAATTAAATCTTGTTGACCTTTTCCTACTAGTTATTGTGTGACAACCTAGTGTATGTTTTTGGAATTTGTATGATTATTTATTATATGTAATGACTTGTCCTAATCCATTATTGTCAAAGAATCTAGAGGTTGGAGCATACATGATACATCTATAGAAAGTATAATAACTAGAGCATTAACATTACATTGTCCTAGGATCCTACATGTTTTCTTAAATTATCTTTGATATTTGTTCTTGCTATTTAATTTTACCCTAGGAGCTTGACCAAAGGAGAATAAGTACTTCCCTTAACAAGTTCTCAAATAGTGCTTCTTGACACCACCTCACTTTAGACATAGGTACAACAAGTCGAGACACACTTATAAGATTTATGAATTTTTAACCGATGTACTTCCAAAGGTTAAGGTCCATTTCTACATGCTAGGTTTGCTTTAGCAAATAAAAAATCTATTTTGTAGGCTCATATCTAAAGTAGAGCAAGTTATATTTAGTTGACAAATTTTGAGCCACTCATCTAACAAACCTTATTTTTTACACATAGATGAATTAATTCTTGACAATTTTAGTAGTATATTACTTCATTTAGTAAAGAGCTAAGTATAACATTTAATTTATTTTAGTTATTTAAAGTCAACTCTACATTTATTGTTCTAATCCCAACTTTTTATCCCATGTTAGATTTTTTAAAATTTGATTATGATTTAAATAATTTATCTATGCTCATTTATTTCAGGAAGATTTTATTTTCCTTACATTTAGTGATGGATCACATATTCCTATATGAAACAAATTTTTGGCCAAAGGGTTTCTTCCTTCTTTGCTAGTATTTTAGATTTACCTTATCATATTGCATATTTTATTTTATTAGATCTCATTAAGGTTTGGGTCATCCTTTATTTGTGCTTTAAATAATTCTATCACACTTTTTCATCATACACTACTTTGGCCTTGTTCTAGTTTCTAAGGATTTATTTTTACTAGCTCATTTCAGTACCAGATGTTTTTTGATTTGTTTGATTATATATTAGATTTTCCTTCATTTTTGTATCATTTATCCTTAAGGGTTTTCTGGATTATTTTCATGCTAAGGTCTCATCCACATCCTTTCTTTTCCTTAATGAGAAACCTTCATTTAAATTTGCACATAGCCCAATTTGTTGAGAATGATATCTTTGAAGGTATTGCATGGGTTATACTATTGATGCTACTATTATTTAGGTGCGGTTCATAACTTTCATTCTGAGGAATATTGGATCAATAGATTTTTTTGCATGACCATGCTAGTTTAGTTGATGTTCATAGCCCTACACAATTAGGCAAGGCTTTTCATGAGTTATTGATTAATAACTCATTGGTTGATAAGTGATTCAAGACATTAATATTAATATGAACTCTTCTAGTTCATTGAATGGTACATCTTTCAAACCCATCATATTTTGGGTCCAATATATAATGTTTAGAGTTTAGGATTTAGGGCTTAGTTTAAGGTTTATGATTAATGATGTAGGGTCAATGGTATACCTCTCCCTCTCTCCATTATTCCCTCTCTACCAAACCTTCACTCCCTCCCTCCCTCTCTCCACCTCTCTTCTTCTCTCTATCACACCTCTCTATCTCTCTCCCCTCTTTACCTCTCATTCCCACCCTCACTCTCTCACTCCCACATCTCTCTCCCCTATTTAGGTCTCTCCCTCCATCCATCATTCCTTCTCTACCTCTCTTCCATCATTCTTTACTACTCTCTCTCCCTCCCTCTGCCTCTCTTCTCTCTCTGAATTATTCACCGTTTAGAGTTTAGGGCCTAGGTTTAGGGTTTCTTGCTTAGTGTTTAGTGTTTAGAGCCTAGGGTTTAAGGCTTTGACCTTAAGGTTTATGGTTTAGGGATTATTATATAGTGTTTAGGGTTAAAAGCTTCGGGTTCAAGGTTCAAGGTTTAAAGTTTAAAGTTTACAATTGATGATGTAGGGTTGATAGTCTACCTCTCCCTCCTTCCCTCCCATCTCTCTCTAGTGTAAAGTTTTAACCATGGATGTCATAATGCAAATGCATTATAACACACTATCATTTTAAGGAGAAAAAATATTATAAAAAGGCATGGAGCCCCTATGATTCAAGACCCACATGCTTTTTTATTTTCTAATTTTTGCAAATTATTTGACAAAGAAGCACTTTTTTCATGGTGTTGATGATATATCAATCATTGTTTGCATATTAAACCGCCTTTTTATTTATTTTGTCAACATAGAAGAAATAAATTGTATGTTTTTAGGCTGAATTTCATTGTATGAAATGATATTTCATGCTTTAGTGTTGGAATTCTTGTTGGTGTAATTATTTATTCATGTTGGATATTATTACACCTTACTTAAGTTTACTTAGGATAATGCATTTCATAGTAGTTTGGGTATGAGACACTTAGGTTTTTGTGCCACATTGGGATAGTGTGTAGGAGAATTTCCACCTTTTATGGTGTGATCTTGTTACTACTTTATCATATCCACTTATTGTGGTGTGAAAATTCCACCTTCGGTGGATGATCCACCTCATGTGGAATATTATATTGTTTCTCCTACCTACCACACCTATTTACTACCTACCCTTGTTTCTTATTGAGCCACATGTCATGTTTGTGTGCTCACATATCCTTATAGCCTTGCCTATATAAGCGGGCTCATATTCATTGTAAACAACCATTTTTTTAATCTATTGATGAGAATACAGTTTATTCTTGTCCTATATTTTGTCTCTATTTTGTACTTTTCATTGAGCTCTTGATCTTGGCAAAATATCACATGGTATCAGAGCCATTAGAGCGTCATTGATTCATCTTTGAGAGGCATTATTGCGGCATCAAGAGGTAGATCTTAGGAACATCTTTTGGAGGCATCCTAGACCAGATTTGACCTCGCCATTGCGTCTAGGTGGCCGTTTCCATGAATTTTGACTATAAATTTGCCTATATTGGGTGGAAGTTAAATTTGAGGCTTGGAGGAAAACTTCAGCCTATTAAACTATACGGTACGAATTTTTGAAAAAAAATTCTATTTTCTGTGAAAAAAAAATCATTCTGCAAAATTTTTTTATTGTATAAGTTTATTGAAAAAAAAATAAAAAAAAATCAAAACATATATTATATGACAGGGTCTTACCCCCACCCGCCATCGTACTTTTCTCTGCATTTGCAGTTGGGGGACCCGCCACCCATACCTGCCTCAGCACGCCAACTTGCCTTGACCACCACACACTCCCAGTGACCCGCACCCTACCGGATCTCCACTAACACCTTATACTTTGGTCGGCCCTATCGTACCTCTTTCCAGCTGAGTCGCCGCTGCCACCTCTCCATGTTCGGTTCTCCCGCCAGACCACGCCGCTGCATGACTACCGCCACCTGCCAGCGACCTTCCCGACCGCTTCCTACTGATGCTGACCTGATCTGGCAGGCCCCGACAGGTGGCCCTCCCAACCGGGCTGACCAACAACGCCGTGCATCCTCCAGCCGCCAACCGTCTGCCACCGCCATGCATTCTCCAGCTGCAGGTCCTATTTGACCTGTCGACCGTCTGCCACTGCCTCCACCCCATCGGCGTCTGCCTCCTTCTCGCCGGTATCTGCCTCCACTCAAGGACCCTATCACACAGACAACCAATTCATCAGCCCAGACCCGCTGATTCAACACTTAGTCATCCTGCCACGCAGACGACGTACGTACAGTTAGCACACTGACTGATTTGCCACATCATCCACCCACTTGGCAGTCCATGTTAGCGTACAGATTTTGCAGGCCAATCAGACTACGTCATGTCATCTATTTGTACAGTACGAATGCCACGTTAGCAGGGGAGTGAGGTTTTCTGCGATGACCATACGACCGTCAAATTTAATTGTGCAATTCAATGACATTATCATTTTTTTGAAAATTTATCAGCCCCCTCCTGTTGAGCTTTTTTAGTTTTGCAATTCATCTTTGGAAGGTCATATCTTGCTCCTTTTTTGGTGCAATTTTTTTTGAAATGGGCTAATTTTTCGTGTACTTTCTCGTGGTGGCATTATTTTTTGATTTTGATGGACATACTTTTAAAAAATCTCAGTTTTTGGTGACTATACTGTCCAATCCCCATTTCTGCAACTTCTAAGACTTCGTTTGGGCTCATCCAAACTCCTTTTCAAGTGCCATTTTTTTTTGAAAGTGTATAAATTTTTTGTCTACTTTCATAATTTTCTATCATTTTTTAGTGATTTTGAGTAGAAATAGTACTTTCAACATATGGTCTTTTTTGGCCAATTTGACACTTGTATTGGATAGATCTATCTTGTTGATCTTTTGCATTGTAGTT
Organism: Cryptomeria japonica; assembly: GCF_030272615.1. Taxonomy (NCBI): domain Eukaryota; kingdom Viridiplantae; phylum Streptophyta; class Pinopsida; order Cupressales; family Cupressaceae; genus Cryptomeria; species Cryptomeria japonica. Next base: position 499,361,058 of record NC_081414.1, read on the forward strand.
CTCAGCCTATTGGGGCAGTTGTAAAAAAAATCATAAGTCCACCTTGCCATTGTTTGCAAGTGGCCTATTCTACACGGACTACATATAAAATGCCAAAACCATCATTTTTTTTTTTTTGGGGGGGGGGGGGGGGGGTACTTTGATTGAGTGAATTTGGGGGGGTGTCTCTTGTACTTTTGTGCTCTTGTGTTCTTTCCTTTTTGTTGCTATGGGTTCTCCTAAGTTTCCTCTCTTAACTCCTCATAATTATGCTACTTGGAAAATTGATACATGGAGTAAACTTATGGAAAAAGGACTAACTCATTACATTGATGGAACTATTGTTGCTCCCGCTGATCTTAAGGCTGATCCTGTTTCTCACTTGGATTGGCTCACTAAGAATATCATGGCAATTGATACCTTAAGAAAGTATGTATCAAAGGATCTCATCTTTCATATTGAGAAATGTACCTTAATCAAGGATGCTTGGCAAAAGTTTCAAGACTTGTATGGTCAAGTTGATGAAATTAGGGGATATCAGATTGATAGTGATCTCACTATGTTAGATCCCAAGAACTTTGATACTATACAAGATTATGTCACTGAGGCAAAAGAGTTGAGGTCACAACTCAAGGATTGTGGCATTGATAATAAGGATACTCAATTGATCTTAAATTTGATGGGCAAGCTTCCACAATAATATGCAACATTTGTTTCTAGTTTCAAGCTACACAATGCCTACATTTGATGTTTTTGCCGAAATGTTAATGATGGAACAAACTAAGTTGATAAGCATGGGAATTCTTAAGGCTTCTAAGTCTCAAGCATTAGTGGCAACTCAAGGGAACAAAGGAAATCAAGGAAATGACAACTCAAACAAGAAGAAATGACAATCAAAGCCTAAAGACAAAGCATCACCTTCTCCACAACAAGGAGATTCATCCTCTTCCAAGAGGGACAATTCACCAAAGAGGGAGAGACCTACTTGTGCTTATTGTAAAAAGTTTGGTCATGAGGAGCGTCCTTGCCATTCTAAGAAGATTGATGAGCTCTCACATATCCTCAAAAAGCACAACATTGATTTACCTAACACCTACAAAAAGGAGGATTCATCACCTTCTACTTCCTCACAATCAAAAGGGAAAGGGAAAGCATTCATGACTTCTAGAAGTGGGAAGACTCACTCTTTTGGGACAAGAAGAGGAAAAGCTCTTTGTGCTACTACAAGTCATGATTCAGGGAGATGGCTTCTAGATTCAGGGGCTTCTCATCATATGGAATCTTCACAGTCTATGTTTTCTACATTTGAGCCTTGCCACATGCCGCAGATTTTGATGGGCAATCATATATACACGGATGTGATTGGGAAAGGATTTATTGCCATTGAGGAAAACTGCTTCAATGATATGTTGTGTGTACCCCATTTGACAAACAATATCCTTTCCATCTATCAAATCACACATGGGGCAACAAAGAGAATTGTGGAGTTCACACCTGAGTCAATTTTCATTAGAGACTTGGAGACTAGAGCTATCATTGCAACTGGGGTGGTTGATCATGCATCTCGGTTACTCCTTTTTAGATTTTTTTAATGAGGATGATTTCACATATGATGATCACACTTCTTGTGATGATTCAGATTTTGAGGAGAGCTTTGGGTACTTGAACTTGAGGATTCTCACATGTGACCCCGTTCTTGAGCCTTGTATTTCATCTCCTCCTATTGATTTCACGTCACCTATTGCACCTGATGATGCAACTAGTGCGACAGTTTTGCCTTCTTGTGATTCAATGCAACAAGATATTTCATGTCTTCCAACTTAATTTGATTGGGATGATTACTTGATTGACGTTGCAGGTTTTTTTGTGGAGTCCTACATTCCATATTTGGGAGACATCATTGATGATATTCATCTTCTCTTTAATGAAGATGATCCTTCTTCTATTGTTGTGAGGGATCGCTCTGACCCTCTTGTTTATTTTCTACATGATCATTCTTTCGAGGTTGACATGATTGTGGATTCTTATGTACAACAGTTGGAGGTCTCTTTATTCTTAGAGGAGACATGTGAGTCTTTGGGACTTGTTCTACATTAATCTCCACTAGATCTTGGAGTGCCTTTTTCAGCAGTGTGGAGCAGTTCACCATCTTTGGAGGGGGTATCTTTCATCATCAACATGGGGACACTTGAGTAGTTTTTAGAGACTTCATTCATCATGAGTTTTTTTCATACATCTTCCCTTCATGATTGGGGAGAATTCATGGATACACCTTTGGTTTTGTTTCTTCCTAAGGGATGAATGTTGTTCGACGTTATTGGAGCAGTTTCTTCATTCATTCTTGAGCTTCTATCATTGGTGTAGATTCTACATTGAGGGGGGGATACCTAGCTTCTCTTCTTCTCTCATATGGGGGTGACTTTTTTCATCACATGGGATTTTATTCCTCTCACACTTCTATGAGAGTTCTTTGTATAGTTTTCATCTCTCTTTTGGGGGAGGCTTTTTTCCCATTGGGTTTTTTTCTCTTTCCCCACTTTATGAGAGATTTCATTGCATTGGTTTCCATGCATTTGATTTTGTACATGGGTACCTAACATGGCCTCATAGCCGGGACCCATATTGCATTGCTTAGTTACATTGTAGACTTAAGTGCATTCCCCTAAGTTGCACTTAAGGGGGGTGTTGGTGTAATTATTTATTCATGTTGGATATTATTACACCTTACTTAAGTTTACTTAGGATAATGCATTTCATAGTAGTTTGGGTATGAGACACTTGGGTGTTTGTGCCACATTGGGATAGTGTGTGTAGGAGGATTTTCACCTTTTATGGTGTGATCTTGTTACTACTTTATCATATCCACTTATTGTGGAGTGATAATTCCACCTTCGGTGGGTGATCCACCTCATGTGGAATATTATATTGTTTCTCCTACCTACCACACCTATTTCCTACCTACTCTTGTTTCTTATTGAGTCACATGTCATGTTTGTGTGCTCACATATCCTTATAGCCTTGCCTATAGAAACAGGCTCATATTCATTGTAAACAACCATTTTTTTTTTATCTATTGATGAGAATATAGTTTATTCTTGTCCTATATTTTGTTTCTCTATTTTGTACTTTTCATTGAGCTCTTGATCTTGGCAAAATCTCACAATCCTAATTATCATGATTTTTGTTTCAATTTGATAATATAGATTTATTGTTTTTCATAGTTTTTACTAATTCTATTATGAATCCAATTCTCAAATTTTAAAGTATGTTCTCCAGTTGTCTTTCTACATTTTTTGCATGCCAACTTTCCAACACAATTCATGTGCTACATATCATACCATTCCTAGTGATACACTTATTGATTAAGGATTTCTTATTTCTAATGACTATCATATATTGCTAAGACTTATATTAGTCATGTTTCTCTCATCACTAGTAATATACCTATATACCTTATACACACATTCTAGAGAAGATACCCATACTTCACTTCTCCATGATCATTATATATAGTATACAATTCTTATGTGGGTAACTATAGTAGTGTGCCTAGTAGTGTTATATTCTAGTTTTCATGCTTTAGCCACCAACTCATTAAGATGCATGACTTTGAAGGAGATATGTGGTAGGCCAAAACTTGGGTATATCATGCCCTTTTGTGAATGTAGAGATAAAATACCAATATTAAATATATTTATCATTTTTATCTTCTTCCTCATGATGATTGAAGCTTTCGGTCCTTACTTTTCCATTTGCTCATGATTAAAAAGTGCTCCTAGTTCACTAGTCTACTCTTGACAATGTTCACTTGTCATTAAATATGGCTTGAATATAGTTGGTTCATGCTAATATTATAAAATTTTAATTCATCGCATAAGCCTAACTATAAACACTAAGATTGTAGTTAGGTCTAGTACTTTCATGATAGGTTTGGAGTTGTTGCATGCTTTCTTGCATACATTGATGTGACCTTTGTATTTGGTGGAGTTTTTCTTGTGCATGTCATGTACATGTATGCAACAATTTCTCTAAGTATAATCAATATTTCATTAGTTGTTTTAAGGTCATTAGGAATATGTGGATCAAACTTTACAAATTTATAAACCTGCTTCATGACAACATTCTTGGGAGTCCACTTATAAGTTATCCACTTCAAAATTTCTGGATGTTTCATGCAATTTACATGCAATGACCTTAATTAGAAAAATATTTCCATGTCTCATCAAGATTTCTCATTATTCTAGACAATCTATAATCTATAAGGTCATTGAATATGTTTCTATCTCTTCAATCCTTTTTCCTTGACTTCCTATATTTTCTTTATCATCTCCTTAATTTTTGCAATCAACACTTCTTTGTCTTGTGATGATGGCCCTACTAAGCTATAAAAAGTATAAATAATTGGTACTATGGTACTTAAAGGTGATGGTTGAAATTAAATTCATGTTTTTTAGCTTAAGAACAACCTTCATATATTGCTCGTGCAACTTATCAAAATTTTCTTGTAACTTCTTTACTACTACTTTAGTGAAAAAAAATGTATTTGTTACAAGGGATGTATCTTGAGGGAAATATTATCTAATAATATTTTAACAATGATATTCATGTTAAGTCTTGAATGCTATCTACCACCTTTGTCTTATTGGCATTTGAAGGCATTTCCCATATTGCCAAAGTTTCAAATATTGCACTAAATCTTGATCTAAAGAAAGCTTGTTCAACTTGTTCTTCTATAGAAAAAACCTCCTCATATTTCTTTCTAATTGTATCTCGGGAAATTGTAAAATAAACATCCTAATATGGGAGCCATTATAACCCACTAGTTTGTATCAACTTCCTCCCTCTTTTGGAGTGATTTTGCTAATATCAAAGCCTACATCATTTAACACTTGTTGTGTTGCCTCCTTATCCTTAGAGGAGATTTGTTTCTTTGTTGGCTTTATTGATTCTTTGTTTAAATTATTCATTCTTTACCCTCAACAAAAAATCTATAAATTCTTGAGTCTTCATAAAATCATCAATTGTCATGAAGTATGAATAGGCCAAGGCTCTTATACCATTGGTATCATCACTACTATACCCAAGAGTGAAATTCTTCTTCTAATAATTCAACAATCATCACTCTTCGGGGTGAAGATATAGGTTGATTAACCTCTAGTTGTTCCCCAATTATATTCTTTGCAACATCCTCTATATCAATTGCTTTCTTAGCACCAATCAAATATTCAACTAGGGTGATTTCTCAACCTTTCTTTTATTTTGAGTTTGCTCTTAAGAGAAAAGAACAACTTGAGATTGCTTCTATTGAACAAATTCACTCACCATAGGATCCTTTCTCCTTGAAGTAGAAACACAAGGTGGGGCATCAATATGAGCATCCTTCTTTGGTTCATATATTGGTCTATCCTCTTCTGTAGGAGGATTTCTAGCTACTACATTACCATTCTACAATACCTTTTGTATACTAGCTATAGGATCTTTTATCTCTACAAAGGCACCAAGATTGTTGGCATGTTGGTTTATTCTTTGTTCTTCTCCTTTCATTATATCAACTCACTTAACTCTTTTACTAGCTACCTCCTTGATTTTCAAATAATTTCTAATCACACCCTCTTTATCATTGAGGAATGACATCCTCTTGATGCTCAATTTGATTTAATTAATGAACCTATTGGGATGAAATATCCTTTTAGGCTCTTATCCCATTTTGTAGGATTGCAATATTGAGTAAGTATTATCTAAACCTTCTTTATTTTTTATAGTAAAATAACAAAACTTTATGGAGGAACCTAGAAGAAAGACCCTTTCCTTTGATTCCTCAAATGAAATGTGTTATATTCATTCAACTACCATAATGCTTTGAAAATTTTGGACCATGCAACAAGGTACTTTACATAATATCATATAGACCCACGAATCAACAAGCTCTCTTTGACTGAGTATGGAAATGTGTCATCATTTTGTGTGCTCATTCTCTATGCTTGGCCCCTCATTTCCTCTCCTATAGATTACCATGTGTCATCACTCTGCATCATTGTCATGACTTAAGGACTTAGGGAGGTGACTAGGATTGACAAGTGACTAGGACAAAAGTGGCCAATATCATATTGACTTGAAGGACTTAAATGATTGGACACCTACTATACAACTCACCACCAAAACATAAGAAAAGTGACCAAAGCATAGATAAAAATTCAAGCTTATTAACTAGGGAAAAATAGGATGACTAACCATGACTAGGAATACTTGGAAAATTGCAAGGTGCTACCATTGTGTATGTCACTTAGTATCAAATGTATAAGCATCTATGTATACACACTACTATATGTATTTCTACTTCATAAGGGGGTTATATTTGATAGTTCATCCTAATATCAAGGAAGCAAACATATTATCCATTATGCCTTACTATGGTGGGGATTTTATATATTACAATTATAATTTGAGTGCATAGGTATTAATAGAAAGATAGGAGAACTGGTAACTTGGAATCTACATATTTCTATCATAATGGGTAGACTTGTGATACTTGGTGGCTTATGATACCCCATTTTAAATATTTAAAATAATATAGTTATGAGAAATGATGAGCGTGTTGATTAATCTTTGTGATTTAGTGATAAATTTATGAATTTTATACAATGTTCAATATGGTAGTGGTAAAGAAACACATGTTTTACATTATTGTCAAGGTATAATCTCTATTAGAGAATTTGATACAACCTAGGGTAATTGTAGATATTGCAATTATGGCATGATATTAATATAATTAAAAGATATAGTGTATGTTGACAAAGTGTTTCATAAATAATTTTGAATGATTTGAAGTTTACTTATAAGATCATATAGTTGTTAGTGGCATACCAAGGTTGTGTAATAAATATACTTAATAGTCCATAATTAAGATAAGAGTTTAGATCATAACATATATCATGAAATTTTAATTACTAAATCTTATTGTGAAGAGTTCCTAGTAGGATTTTTGATGAATACTAAGAGGGGGGGTGAATTAGTATACCAAAAAATACTGAACTTAAACACTTAAACAATTTAGCAGTAAACCGATATAACAGTTTTACTAACAAACCGGTTAACACAAATGCAAACCAAACAAAAAATAAGGCATTCACCCACAGAAGCACAATCACCATAACACGAGATTTTGACGTGGAAACCCAAATGGGAAAAACCACGGTGAGATGAAACTCACAAGTAACTATCTGCAAAATAGTAACTAGACCGGTTAAGGTCATACAATGTTCTTCACTAGAATAGATCCTGTTAGGAATCTCAATCTCTGTTAGGAGATAAGTCTGATTAAAGACTACCTTGTGAGAGGATTTTAGATCCACAAATGTGAACCACCTTGTTAGAGGATTTACAAAGGCTTTTCTAGGCCTACCCGGTTAAGGGTTTCAGACTTGTCGAAGATGTGAGTAATCAACAAGTGAATGATCTAGCAAATAGCACAGTCTGCTTGGTTAGATCCATGATATCTCATTGCTAATGCATTTCAGCATTACTTCAGTCTTCAGTAAATCCACACTCTGTTATAGCACACAGACTCGATCTTCTCTTCTAAGATCGCACATACAAAAACTCATCAACCACCAAAAACCCTAACAACTACATCACTTAAAACCCTAGACATGATGTCCTTAAAAAGGAATTTGATTTCATGTCGGTCCAATAGGATTACATTACAAGTTCCTAAGTTCATTGCATCTAGACACATTTGATAACATGACACAAATCACCATCAAAGTGTCGGTGGATGGTAACTCATCACAAAAATACCGGTTGGCAACTCATCACAGAGTATTACCGGTTCATACAACTTTACTGATTACCAGTTGGTAACTCATCACAGAGTAATACCGGTTCAAACACTAAACCAATTACCAGTTGTCCAAAAATAAAGATTGGGAAAATGATAACTGCTACTTTAGTTTCTTTGCTTTGCTTGAGATCCTCGAACCGCTTGAGGTCTTCATACCGCTTGAGATCGGTAAACACTTTCTGCAAAACACCGATAGCCTAAAGACTATAATACATAATACTAGTTTGGAACAAATACCGGTTGAGCATAACTCATACATAAAAACTCAAAGAAAGTGTGTGTCCATCAATGACAATCACAACATAAACATAAAAAATGCCAACAATCTCCCCCTTTGGCATTGATGGCAACACTTAGGAAATTTTTTGACATCTAAGTGTTTTACAACAAAAATATGCCATAATAAAAATTACTCCCCCTAAGCATATACACTACCCCTTTTGTCGAAAATACAATGTATACTACTCCCTTACAAAGATAAACATGAAAGTATACATAATATGCATCAAAAATTTTAAATACAGAATACTACTCCCCCTTTGCCAACAATGACAAAGTGTAGCTGAATAACCCCTGTTTCTATTATCATTAAAATCATAAGAGTTTATGACAATAAAGAGTGAAACTTGTCAAAAACTGATTTAAAGTCCTGCATAAATGTCTTCATGGATAAAGACCATGACTCAAGCAATGAGGTAGCAACCTCACTTTCTGTTTGCATCTGGGATACCTGTTCCTCCATGGCGTCCAAGGTACTCATCTCTTGAGTGACCATTAAGGCATCTAGATTGAGATAGCATTTATGAAATATTTGCAGTCTTGGTAGTAGAACCAGTTGAAATTCCTGCAAATCTCATGTCCGGTTGCTGATCTCTAACTCTATTCTTGCATATTGGAGTTGAAACCGGTGAACGATTTGCCCATGAGCGGTGAAGGAATCATAGGGCATCTTGAAGGTGCTTATGTATGTCTGCAAATCAGTTTGCAGTTTGTCTTTCTGAGAAAGCACATCATCATAGAATAGATGAGGTTGACATATCTTACTGAGCAATAGATTCCCCTCATCTAAAGCATCTCTTATGTCCTTCTGTGCCTTCTAAAGTTCGGACTGGAGCTCATTCAACTTCTTCACCATGGCAGTGTTCAGAGCCTTTTGATGCTTCTTTTGAGCATTGGCTTTAGCAACATCTTCCAGACATTGCACTTGGTCCTCTACAACTGTGCATAGGAGCTTCAATTGAGCTAGAGAGGAATCGGTACTTGGGAGATTGGTAGTGGGAATCAAACTGGTGAGAGTTTCCATCGCAGTTTGAATCACATCTTCCTCCTTTTTCCTCCTTAGTGCTTCCAGTCGCTCTTGAGCAAGATTAATACTTTGCAGTAGCTCCGTTTCATTTTCCAATTGGAGGTCAATGGGACTTGTGATGTCAGCTAGTTTGGCTTTACCACCGGTTGCCTTTGGGGTCTCTACATGTACACTCTTTGCCACTTCCTCCTTTTCCTTGGATTTTTGCTTACCTTCTTCTGCCTTCTTCTGCTCCTCAGCTTCTTTCTTTCTTTTCTCTTCTTCCTTCTTCCTTTCTTCTTCTTTTCGCTTCTCTTGTTCTTTCCTTTCCTCTTCCTTCTTCTTCTTCTTCTTCTTCTCCTCTTCCTATTTCTTCTCCTCTTCCTTCTTCTTCTTCTCCTCTTCCTGTTTCTTGTCTTCTTCCTTCTTCTTCTTCTCCTCTTCTTGTTTCTTCTCTTCTTCCTTCTTCTTCTTCTTCTCCTCTTCTTTTCTCTTCTCTTCCTATTTTCTCTTCTCCTCTTCATTTCTCTTCTCTTCCTCTTTTCTCTTTTCCTCCTCTTTTCTCTTTTCCTCCTCTTGTTTCTTTTTCTCATTCTCTGCTTGCTATCTGTCAGTCTTTTCTTTGTCCATTTTCTCCTGTCCTGCTGTTTTTGTTGGTGTATCCGAAGTAACATCTTCACCGTCCAAAGCATCAACATCAATAGGGTCCATTTTCTCAGTGACCTCTTCTCCTTCACTGTTATACACCTCATCCAACTTTTCTATTTCTGGTTCTTGTTCAGCCTTTTTGTTAGCTTCGGACACGGTGCAATCTCAGAGCTGCCTGGGCATGAGAGTGGGTATCTTTTACCACCTCAGGGACTTTCCCTTCTAGCAACAAGAGTCTCCTTCTTCGCATAAAGAAGAGGCCTTTATATTTTTCCACAACTTCATAAAGTTCAAAATTAGACACATCAAGAAAATGTTGAGCAAATATTTCCTCTCTTATCCCCTGTTCCTTTTCTATGGCAATGCGCCATTTGTTGTCTAAAGAATTATATAAAGAATCTGGTGTCACAAATTTGATTTCTGATGGTGACTGGTCATTAATACATAAATATTAAATGACTTCTTGTTCTACTTCCTCCTTCTCATTATCATTGAAATCATCAAAACAATCTGCCAAAGCACTCAACACTTTTCTCCTAATGTTCTTAATAGTTCTTTGACAATGTGTCAAAGGTTTAAAAGAGGAAATATCAATATTTATCGGTGCTGATGATGCTGGTTCATTGCTAGTTGTCTCTGTCTTCTTTCTTTTTGCCTAGTCTTCTTAGGCTTTTCTTTAGATTCAGTATCTTCTGAGTCCGGTGTGTTGCCTTTTGTCTTCTGCTTTCTCTCAAATACTTTGGCGGGTGCAACTTCCAGTTTCTTCTTTTCTGGTGACCGCTTGGTCACTTTAGGACTTGCTAGAGTAACCGGTGCTGATACAGATGGTACTGCCTTTCCTTTCTTCACAAAGGGCTCCTCAACTGGTGTAACCCTTTCTAGATAGGTGCCAGTTCTCTTCATTTTATGATCAAGCAGTGAGGCAAGTAGGGTAGAAGCATACCCATCTAGCATGTCATACATCACCTCATAACCCATAGGCTCCACTTCTTCCTTTCTGGGCTCAACAACATCCATTATGCACTCATCTACTTTGATGATAAAGTAGATGTCATCTTCATACTTCTTGACAATATTACCAGATATTCTCACCCTTTGGCTCATCTTGCGTTTGAACTCATCAAAGTATTTATTCAGGACTTCAGGATAACTGGTTCCAACCACTTGAAGACTTTCCCTGATTTTCTTTGTAACCGGTTGGTTAGCAGACCATTGAATATCACCGACTTCTGGGAAGTAGCCTTGGAAGTAGAAGAACAATCCAACCAATAGTTGTCCAAATTTAAATCTCAAGGCATTGTCTTGTTTGATTAACTTCAGGTTCACCAGTAGCTGCCTTTGCATATAGGTGCATAAATCAAATGAGGCATCTTCCATGATCATCCTGTAGCCAGCATTTACCGATGTAGCAGAGGCAGAGTTAATTCTGCTAGCATGGAATGTCCAGTAACCTATCACCATGTAGACATACTTGACCAGATTGTCCTTGATGGTATTGATGGTCATTCCCCATTGATCGCTCATAGAACCAGTGAGCTTGGTCATTTCAGTCTTACTGATCTTCCTTAGGGTTGGCACTTCTCCAATGTTACAGAAACTGGTGATGACATGAATCACTTCCAGTGTGATGTCATTTGTCCGCTCCAAATACATTTTGTCACAATGCGCTCTTCTTAGAATGATGCGAATGTGATCATCTGTGAATTATTCAAGGAAATAGACCACATTGTGAAGCTTCTTCTTTTCCAAGATGCCGAATTCCAGTTTGATCTTCTTGTCCTTCCCACAGAACAAACTCAACTGAGAATGGATCACTAGAGCTCCTAAGTCTTCAATTTTATAGTCAATGTAATCCAAAATACCTTCCTCAACTATAACACCAGCGAGTATTTGGGATAGTGCATTATATTTTACCTTCCGTTGGATGAAATCTACTCAATCAACGAGTGCACTAGAACTAGAGTGCGATGCTAAAGCCATAATAAATAGAGAAACTCAAAAAATACCTTTGAAAGTCAAGATTTTGGGTTTACAAATTCTGCTTCGCCACTCACTACTTTAGTTGCTGGGCTATCGCTTTGAGTTCTACACTTGACCAATTGATGTTATCTTTAGATTCTTCTTCAAGGTTTTGAAATCTCTCCAAATTGCAAGACAAATCATCTTTTGTTGCTCTGCACTTGAAAACTTCTTCGCTCAAAAATTGATAAGTGAAAATGACTTGAAATCCCTTTTAAATGAATTCTCCACCTACCATAATAAATGCTCCATCATTAGGGCGTAAACCCTAATTTGCCTTTTACTGTTTTCAGCCTTCCGCCAATTGACATGTATCACATACCGGTTAAGGTCTTTTACCGGTGTAAACCAGGGGTTCAAAATATTTTACCAATTTGTTTCCCCCTAAGCTTTCTTGTAGCTTAGTTTGCCGGTTTAGAGATTTCCACACTAGGTGTAGAAACCGATTCTTCTAGAGACACTTCTTCTGGCTTCTTTTTCCAGGTTTTCTTCATATCCGCTTGAACAATTTCAACATCAATCTTTCCTTTCGAAGTGACAGGTATATCATTTGATATATGTTGGCATTATAACAGACAATGGGAGATTGTTGGCATTTCAATAAGGATATTGAGAAGGTTGTTGATGATTATGGATATAACTGATTAAGGATGATTTACTGTCTTAATATTATTATTTTGTCATTGATGTCAAGATATTGATTTTCTAAATCAGTATGATGTTGCCATATCTTGAGAAGTATGATTTGATGAGTATAAAGGTGTTGGTAAAAGACACAGAAAGAATATGATGAATAAGGGGATGAATAAGTTATTCAATGGGCAACTATTACCAGGTTAGACAATGATGAGATCATGATGTTTAGATTGTTTTGATATCATACATATGTTATTTATTGTAAGGTTAATACTATACTATGTTACCGAGCTAAGAACCTAGTCGGTAAACCCTAAAGAACCTAGTCGGTAAACCCTAAGATTATCGCTATCGGTGAATGAAGACAGAGTGTCTACCGAGTAAAGTTTAGTATTTACCGAGTTGTAATCAAGCTGTAACAGAATGCATCAAATAGTTACATGTGTTATTTAATGAAGGGAGCTGATGAGCTAGAACTGATTAAATGATTGGTATGCCGTGCATAAAGTTTGTTAAAGAATCTATGGCAAAGGAAAATCGGCATGAAGATCTACAACGCAGATTGAACCGCATACCCTAACACAAGTTCCAAGGCGGGGTAAAACATTTTTCAGATCGAAGAATGCATTGAACCTGGTCAAAGTTTGAAGATCTGATGGCTATGATTGATCATGGGAAATGTGATCAAGGAGATTAAGCGGTTGGCAATTGTTTATAAATAGGGAACTGTTGATAAACAATGTATGCGGGGAAGTGTATGCACAGGGATGTTACATAGTAATTACCGAGCATAGAAGCTTGAAGAACTGTTTGTATAATAGAGTATAGAGCCCAGTAGATGGACAAGATTAGTTCTATGTCTAGATTGTATTGAGAAAATAAGAATCTGCTTTAGCATTTTAGATGTGAAGTTGCAGATAGATTTTTATTACTATTATTTTGTGAAGTGACAGAAAATCTCTTAATCGAGTGGACTTAACAGTCTTATTTGTAAAACCCTATAGCAAGGTGACATTCTGATTGAGTGTTTGAAATCCTTTAACAAGGTCACTTCTAACAAGGTGAAGATCCTAACAGATCTGAGGGAAATCCCTTAACCAGGTCACATCTAGCAATGTGTTTGTAATCTTTAATAGGATTTTCTTTTAACCGAGCATACTCTAGAAGAGTATATTTCTTAGTGGGTCCGAAATCCCACAGTGGTTTTTCCCTATTTGGGTTTCCACGTTAAATCTAGTGTTATGAGGTTTATGATGTTTATATGCTTTTGAGTTTGCATGTTTAACAGTTTTGGTTATATCACTGAAGTATATGTTACCGAGGTTGAATCTGATGTTTTTATGGAAGATTAAGTTTGTATGACTCACCCCCCCCTCTGATCTTATTAGCTTGGCATCTGTACTTAATATTAAGTATCAGAACTATCAATTGGTATCAAAGCTTTGGACTCTGGAAGAAAAGTTTAAAGGTACTTGAGGCAAAGATCCAAAGATGTATAAGAGGGATGCACCGAAGCTGAACAAGGCAAGTTTCTCTACATGGCAGAAAAGGATGAAGCTGCACCTATCAAGAGTTGGAGAATATGCTATATATTATCTAGAGAATGATTTCATTACACCGAGCACCTATCCATTGACAATGGAAGAGATAAAGGCAAAGCAAGAATATATCCAAGCAATGATTGAAATAACATATGCATTGACCGACTCAGAGTTTAATGATCTAGAAAGCTGCAATGATGCGAAGGCAATGTGGGACAAGCTCATATCTGTATATGGCGGTGATGAATATGTTCAAAGAGAAAAAGTGGACAGTCTAAGAGGGCAACTTGAATCTATGAGGATGAATGAAGGTGAGAACATAACTCAGTACAATACAAGACTAAAGGAGATTGTCAATCAAATCAAAGGAGCAGGTGGAACCATTGAAGAAAAGGATATAACAAGTAAGTTGTTAAGAACCCTTCTACCAGGTTATGCAATCGGAGTCTCTGCAATCAATGAATTAAGGTCTGTACCCAATATGCTAGTTTCTTTAGATGCTACTATTGGTAAGTTACATGCATTTGAGTTAAGTAATTTTGATAACAGTGGGTCTTCAGTAAATAAAGTTGAATCTGCATTTAGTTCTTTTCATCTTGATGAATCTAATAATTACAATGAAAGAAAGTATAAGTACTCTAAAGGAGATCACAGTGGAGCAAGTGAAAGATTTTGTTAGAACATGGAGGAAGTACACAAACTGTATGAAGATATCAGAAAGCAAGAAGAGTTTGAAGCACTATTAGCCAGAAGGTTACCGAGAGGCAAAGGTAAGTATAAAGGAAAACTACCTTTGAAATGTTTCAATTGTGATAATATAGGACACATGGCTTCTAACTGTCCTGAGAAAGATTCTACTGAAAAGAGAGATTACTGAGATAATAGACAGAAAGACAATCATTGCAGAGGATACCGAGACTTCAGAACAAGAGATAGAAAGACATGATTAATAGCTGATGAGGAATCCAATGATGATAAATCATATGAAATTGATACAGAGGAAGTAGTTTATGTGGCTATCCAAGATGGATCAGATGAAGGTATGAAGAAAAAGCCCTAATATCTCACATAAATACTAATGATTCTTGGATCATAGATAGTGGATGCTCACATCACATGACTGGTGATAAACACAAGTTTGTTATGTTAGAAGATTATGATGAAGGCTATGTAAGATTTGGTAATGATGCACCATGTCCAGTAAAAGGTAAAGGATCTATATCACTCCTTGACAATGCAAGATGCAATGATGTTTATTGGGTTGAAGGTTTGAAATACAATTTGTTGAGTGTAGCACAACTAAACAATACAGGATACTGAATAGAATTTCAGAAAGGAATTGTCAAAGTTCATGACAAGAATGGAAAGTTAGATGCTACTAGGACACAAACAAAAGGTAACATATTTCACCTTGACTCAACTCAGAATAAGTGTCTGTATGCAAAGATAGATGATACCTGGTTATGGCATAAAAGGTTTTGTCATGTAAATTTTGATAATATGATCAAAATAATTAAGAAGCACCGAGTAAGAGGTCTACTGAGTTTGGAAAAACCTGAGAATGCTATGTGCCGAGGATGCCAGATGGGTAAGATGACAAGATCAAGCTTTACAAGTAAGTCTTACACTTCTAAGAGAATTTTAGATCTTGTGCACACCGATCTTTGTGGTCCTTGAAAGTTCAAAGTTATTATGGTGATAAATATTTCATATTATTTGTGGATGATTACTGAAGGATGATGTCAGTTATGTTTTTAAAAGAAAAATCATAAGCTTTTCAAATGTTTAAATGGTACAAGGCAAGAGTTGAAAATGAAACAGGAAGACAACTAAAATGTCTTAGATCAGATAGAGGAGAGTTCACATCTGATGAGTTCAACTTATTCTGCAATGATCATGGTATTAAAAGACAAGTCTCTGCACCAATAACTCCACAGCAAAATGGAATAGTTGAGAGAAGAAATAGATCTATTGTGGATTGTGCTAGAACCCTGATGATTGAAAAGAAAGTGCCACAAACATTTTGGAGAGAAGCAATAAGCACAACAGTTTACACCCTGAACCGAGTACAATTGAAGAAAGGAACTATGAAGACACCATATGAAATCTGGTATGATAAGAAACCTAATGTAAGTTATTTCAAAATCTTTGGAAGTAGATGCTATGTACACAGATGATAGAAATGGCAAGTTTGATCAGAAAAGTGAAGAAGGAACATTTCTTGGTTATTCTTCTAGAAGCAAAGCATTTAAATGTCTGATCAAATCATCTAACAAAATAGTAGAAAGTGCAAATGTGAAAATTGATGAATTTGCAGAAAGAAATGATGAAGGAAATTCCAAGAAACTAGAAGACTATGATGAATTTGTCTATGTTCAACCGACAAGTCTTACCAAGAAAACTGTTGAAGAAAATGAAGAGAATATCCAGTTACCGAGTGATGAAGAAGATCATACAGAGCCTACTGAGCCTGTATTAGCAAAATATGTTAGAAGACATCATGCGTCAAGTTAGATTATAGGAGATAAGGATGATCCAATTATGACAAGGAACAAACTGAGACATAACACATGTCTAATATCTGAATTTGAGCCGAGAATAGTGAAAGAGACATTTAACAATGAAGATTGGATAAATGCTATGACAGAAGAGATTGATCAAATCAAGAAGAATGACACATGGACACTGGTCCCAAGAGTGAAGGACAAAAATGTAATTGGTACAAAGTGGATTTTTAGAAACAAGCTAAATGAAAAAGGAGAGGTCATTTGAAATAAAGCAAGACTAGTTTGCAAAGGTTATGCCCAAGAAGAAGAAATTGATTATGGTGAAACTTTTGCACCTGTGGCTAGACTAGGAGTAAGAACATTGTTGGCATACGTTGCTTACAAAAATTTCAAGGTATGTCAAATGGATGTCAAATCTGCATTTCTGAATGGTATATTAGAAGAAGTTTTTATTGAACAATCTGAAGGATTTGTTGAAGACAAGAGTAAAAATCAGGTATGTAAATTGAACAAAGCATTATATGGTTTGAAACAAGCACCTAGAGCATGGTATGAAATATTGCACTCTTATTTGACTAAGACTAGTTTTATAAGGATAAGTGAGAACAACAATATGTACATGAAGAATGATGAAAATGGAATACCGATCTCAGCCATATTTGTTGATGATATTATATTTTGTGGAAATGACTCTTTATGCAAGAACTTTGGAAATGAAATGAGCAAAGAATTTGAGATGTCATTAATCGGTGAGATAAAATATTTTATAGGTTTACAAATACTGCAAATGAAAAATGAGATTTTCATTACTCAATCCAAGTACATAAATGAAATCTTGAAGAAATTTGGAATGGAGGATTCAAAACCAGTAAGTGTGTGTGTGTGAAAAAGTGAACCTGTAGCTGCAAGCACAACACTTCAATTAAGTCATTATATGCATGGTTAGTAATCAATAATCAATAATAAATAAACCATAGCAAAGCGACTAATTTCTTTCTAAAAGATGTGAGTATAAGATTGCTCTCAGATTTTTATAAGCAATACCAGTGACTAGACTACACCAAGATGAAGGATTTAATCTATATGATATTAAGCTATATGGATGCAAGATGGATGAATAATTCAAGCAATAATAACCAATTTAAGCAATAATGGATGCAAGCAATAATGAATGTAAAATGGATGCAAGTAATCTAAAAAAGCACAATGATTTCAATGACTCCAGAGCGAAATTAGCATGATAATAATCTCCAAGCGTGTTCTCAAAAATCTCTGGGGTGAATTGGAATGAGAGCTGAAGACTGAATTTATAGAGAATCACAAAAAGCTCAATATAGGATTAATTGAAAATAATTGAGAAATCGGGTTGAGTTAACCTTGAGATAGATTCCAATTATAGTTTAATTGAAATGCATTCAAATTAGAAGTCCAAGTTGCATTGGAAAATAATAATAAATTAATTCCATGCACATCTGATAAAAATAGATAATTCCATGCACATATTTGATTCATTCAAGAAAAAGGTCTTTTCAATGCAACTGAACTTCTTTTTCTGAAAATCTTTGAGTTCCAATTTTAGAGAATAATTCAATAATTCAATTAAATTGCTTTTCTGATTTCAAGTTCTAAATTTAGAAAAAGAAATAACATCTCAAGTTTGATTTCTCTCTTAATTCAATTCTTTTTCTTGATTTTTGTTTTGTTTCAATTCAACTCTTTGTAATAAATTAATTCATCTTTTGTAATAAATTAATCATTTTTGCATGATTCAATGGCAAATTTATTAATTTAATTAAATATGCAAAGATATTTAATAAATTAAAATGGGATAATTGATCAAAATGATATTCTTGGAAATGATTTGATTAATTAAATCAATATTTAATTAATGTTGAGTAGTTGATTTGCCATGTGATTTTTGATAATTAAAGAATTAATAATGTGCTCAAGATTAATTTAATTGCCTTTGGTTAGGACCTTGGTGATGTCGTCGAGATTAGGGGGCCCATGGTTTAGATGACCAATTTTAGGGTATTACATTTGCCCCTCTTTGAATTAATGTGCGAGCAGCGCTTTGATTCAAAGAATGTGTGATGTCTAGGAGATGCCAGTTCTGAACTTGATTGATCATGAACTAGATAAAAAAGCAAGGTATTTAGCTTGATTCGAAGCGACAAAGCTAAATGAGGTCTGATTAAAGTGATACTGATCCTGAACTTGATTGAACTGAGGAACGATAGAAAACAAAGATACCGAACTTGAACTTGATTGATCAAGAAGCAGATCTTACTGATCTAGAACTTGATTGATCTTAGATACAGTGAGTGATGATAAAAATCGATCTTGAACTTGATTGATCAAGACATGATGAGCAAAGAATGAACTGTTCAGCTTGATCAAGAAACGAATACTGAACACCTTCTTAGATTTAGTGTGATCAAAGAAACTCTTTAAACTTTTGATTGAGTTTAAATGAATAATCAGTTTGATTTGAAGTGATGAAACTGATTAATGTTAAGAGATTAATTTAGATGAAAGACAAATATCAACTTGATTTGAAGTGATGAAATTGATATGCCCCTTAGCGATTGATTGATTCAGATGATCGAGAGATCTCAACTTGATGTGAAGCGATGAAGCTAAGATGCCCCTTATCAATAAGGATTGATTTTCTTTAATTGAAAAGATTTTGCTCGACTTTTGAAAAATTTTCTCGACTTGTGAGATGTGAAGTCATAAGGTCGTGAGTATGCCCCCTCGAGAGAAAAATTGAAAGATAGCGAGGGATTGATTATAGGCAATTGTGTGACAAAAAATAACTTATTTGAGCACAAAATGATCATGAGGATTTTTAAAAAAATTTCGGCGATGATTGATAAGAAATTGAGAGTACAGTTGATTGTAATGTTGAGTGTAGAATGAAATTGAATTAAGACTCAGTGTTTGAAATTGAGTGCAATTTGAAGAAAGAATGAGCATTTGATGAAAAAAAAAAAAAAAAGCGCTAAGTGGTCAAAATTTTAAAATTGACTAGTAAAACGATCTCGAATTTTGATTTCGATCCCGAAAATGGAATCAGAGCAGGCATATTAACTAAGGGTACAATTTTTGTGACCATCGGAGCAAGTTGAAAAATTAGGTTTTAGGCTATATATAGGACAAAAGTGTCATTTTCAATTCATTTTAACCCTCCAAGTTTGAAAATTCAAAAAGCCTTCTACGAAGAAAAAATCGTGGTCCCTACTCGTCAGCATCAATTTGAGTGCCAGAGATGTCACAATCGACCCCGAAACTATGAGCCAGCGGTATGTGATCGATCTTTAGCCTCGTTATGTTTCCAATTTTGAATTTTTTTGTTTATTTTTCACATTTTTCATGGGTTTTGGGTCGGGTGTCGCGGTTTATCGTGCGAGACATGATCCTGTCTCGTACGAGAAACTAGCAAATTATCTTTTATCGTTTAAGACCATTAGATTTGTCGTACAGGAGTAACCCTTGTGTCGTACGACAGGTCAGTTAGGAGACCATTTTGTCGTGCGAAGTCCAATAAATTATCGTTTGAGGCTATTTTCTCATACGAGAGCCATTCCTGACTCGTATGAGATTCTGTTTAACTATGTTTTGTCGTTCGAAAAATAGTGACTATTTTTGAAAGTGTAAACATGAAATTTTGCTTTTGCATTTGACTTATTTGGATTTGCATGATGTTTAACTTCTCTTGTAGGCTCATGTGGAATGTTTTCTGATGATCATTGTTGGGTTTCTTGTGCAGGTGTGCTTACCTTCTGTGCTCTTCAGATGTGTATATCCTCCCACTATGGCTTTGGTTCGTGATTTGTTTGAGGTCGAACAGGCTCATATTGATATGTGTGGCTTTACTCACCTGATGAGGTTACTTGATATCCATGTGAACCACGGGATGCTGACAGCGTTGGTAGAATGATTTCATTCAGAGCATAATACCTTTCATTTGCCAGTTAGGGAGTTGACTATCACTCCCGAGGATGTGTACAGGATCCTTCGTATCCTTTTTGCTGGGGATAAGGTGGATTATGATATTGCATTGTTACCTAGACTATAGGCTCTTAGGAATGTATTCAGGGATTCTGATATCTTGACTCCTTCTATGAGTTGGGATATATTGATGGGCAGGTACAGTGAGGAGTATCTGCTGGCATGTGTCCTAGCAAGTTTCATTGGTTGCTTCTTGATGCCAGACAGAGGGCAACAGGGTTTTCAAAGCAGATGGGGCCATATGCTGGAGAGGTTGATAGAGACCCCTCAGAGACTTGGCTGGGGCTCTTGCTTATTGGCCCACATGTATCAGGAGATGCATGAGATTGTCTATAGAGATGGGTGGAGCATGGCTATAGGGGTTTACATTTTATAGATGTGGGCTTGGGAGCACCTTCCCATTTGTCGGTCGATAGTCGATGATAGCAGAGAGCCCGGGCAGCCTATTATCTACAGGTATGCCAGATATATTATGCAGCCCCATCTAGGCAAGATAGACTTCTGGCGATGATAGCTGGATGATCTGATAGTTGTTATATGGAGACCGTACAGGGGGTTGGAGTCATGGGATGATTGGCGGGCAGTGCAGAGAGATCTTTTTGTTACACGCTCACTGATTGGGAGATCGCAGATTATTGTGGAATGATTCATCATTTCACGAGTGATGAGGCAGTACGGCTGGCTGCAGGGGATCTTTTAGGAGTATACGACATATGCTCAATATGCTGATGAGGAGAGACAGGGATGGTCACCTAGGCTATCCTATGCTTTAGCGATGCAGGAGCTGACAAGTTTACACCGGCTGAGGTGGGATTACCTAGAGGATATAGCAGATGCAGGGGTATTGTCCCAGTATAGGGATTACTTTCAGCAGCATCCATTCCCTCAGTTTATGGATCTTGGAGAGCATGCTCCTCATATTGAGGATGTGGAGGATGATGCCCCCACACCGGCATAGGGACAGGCACAGAGACAGGGCCAGAGACCAGATGCTCCATGATGGACTGGTGGTGATCCTGGTGCTAGCAGTAGAAGAGTGCGAGCTGATGTTGGACAGCAGAGGGGTGTGGGTGGATCCCTTGGGAGAGTAGGTGTGAGGTTGGGTGGTGGAGAGGAGTAGCGAGCAGCTCTGAGGCAAGTCTGACAACGACGGGATGAGCAGGGTGGAGCCACAGGTGGAGATGGTGGTGTAGATGGGGTGGAGAGCCTGCAAGAGAGTAGGGAGTTGGCACGGGTTGGTCGATGAGAGCACGCCTTGCAGAGCTGCAGTCACAGTTGACAGTGGCTTAGACTTAGCTGGCAGAGCAAGACCGACAGCTAGTCAAGGTTAGGGCAGAGCGTGATTGCCAGATCACAGCATTGAGAGCCGAGTCGAGAGCAGAGATAGAGTCTCTTCAATAGGAGGTGTTGCTCTAGAGTAGTAGGGCTGCATATTATTTGGTGGCATATAGTGTCGCAGTTCCTATTGCACAGCAGGTGCAACCCTATTCATAGTATATGGCTAGATCAGAGGGAGCACGAGCACCGTACCAGGATCCCGAGCATCAAGCTCCTCGTCCTCCACTTGGTGATGAGGGAGAGGGTGCCAGCTAGATGATTATTTTTGTAGCTAGGATATTTTTTGTAGACACACCCATTTTTTGTAGCCGATACGATTCTTTCTCCGATGGGACTTTGTACATGTCATTGGACATCATTTTGTACTCTTAGACTTGAGATGATATATATACGAGATCTGATTTGACTTCATTATACTTGTGTCAATTCGATTATGAAATGTTTCTATATTCTTTATTCTACATGTATGTATTTCTTTCAGCATGAATGTATGTATTGCAAATGATAATGAATGCCTATGTTTTTGTTTCTTTTCATATGCAAATAAATGAATGAAAATGAGGAGTGCAATTTTTTTGTTTTTTTCTATGCAATAAGATGAATGCAAATGATTTAATAATAAAACGAATGAATGAATCTATATGAAATGTTATGTATGCAGCTAAACATCTCAAAACATAAGTACTCGATTGAAGAAATAATGATAAAAAAGACCACCTAGCGTAAGAAATGATGACGCTCTCAGCTCTCATTCATAAGATAAAGAGATTATTACTATACCGAAATCACTCTAGATTCACAAAAATGCAGAATGAAATGCAAAATGATATGCGAAATGCAACCTAAACCTAGTCATTGGATTTAAAATACTTAAGATTCATCACTGAGCATAACGAACACAATAGGTAGGTTAGAGTTCCTTTCTTTTTCAATGTGCAATATTAGTTATCTTGTCCGCAATGACCCTTTTTTTGTTCATATCCTTGGACAAATTTTGCAGTGACCCGAATTGCATCATAAAGAAATTCCCTCAAAACAGACAGAAATGATATGGACCTCCTTGTAGCATACAAATAAGTGGAGTCGAGGTATGTGAGGCGATTTCACCTTAATGTGAAGGCTCTTATCACAGACACCCAACTAATTTATATGTTTCCAGATCATCGGGATCATTCCTACAAGCAGAAAACAAAGAAAATATTATGCCCCCAATCCTTGCTTCTCTTAGTCACAATAGACTTCCTCGAGTTACTCAGAGGGACAATAATCGAAAATTAATATAAAAGACAACATACAAAGAAATTTTTCATTCGTAGTCCAAACTGTTTAGTAATTGTTTTTTGTTATGTTGTTTTGCTTGTGAACTCAGTGATAAAAACTCTGTAGTAGTCAGGAGACAGGTAATTGACTTGGAGTGGATGACCAGGTTTCACTGATGGAATAATGACTTGGTTGACACTGCTTAGGATATGTAATGTGCTCTGTCGAGTAACCAAAGACTAGGACATTGATCAGTTTCAAGTCATGAGGGTTCCAACGAGCCAGGATGTCACAAAAGTGACTAAAAATATGTACAAGCAAAAGAAAAAGATACTTGAAAGCGGGAAATGCCAACGTTGCATTGATAGATGGAGCGCTTGAGTACAAGAGGCGCCTGTTTGCCAGGTTTTCACCTGCTTGACGGAGATTCAATTTTTTTTTTTACCAAGGTGCCTATTTGCCAGGTTTTCACCAGGGCAATTTTTTCTTTTTTTCTTTTTTCTTTTTTATTTTTTTAATTTTTAATTTTTAATTTTTTTTTATTTTTTATTTTTTGGTTTCGTCGGGACTTTTTCTGATTTTTAGGATTTTTTTCAGGACTTTTTCTGATTTTTAGGATTTTTTTTAGGACTTTTTCCAACTGTACAAGTTTGCTGGAGTAGAGAGTGCTAAGCAAAGAATTTCTTCAAGTGGATGGTGTTAATCGGTTCACGGAGCTATTCTCCTTCCCAATTTGAGAGTTGATAGGCACTAGAGCTGAATACTGCAGTAACAATGTAGGGACCTAGCCAGTTGGGTTCAAACTTCCCTTTGTTGTCGCGGAATTGTTGATTTTTTGGATTTTCTCTCAGAACTAGGTCACCAACTTGAAATTCTCTTTGTCGAACTTTCTTGTTATACCCCCTGGACATTCTCTTCTAATACACTCTGAGATGATCAAACACCACTTGCCGACACTCATCCAAAAATTCGAGTTCTTGCAATCTAGATATTCTACGATCTTCATCAGTAATAAGACCTTGCAATGAAACTCTTAGAGATGGTATTTCTACTTCAATAGGTATTACTGCTTCAGACCCATACACCAAAGAAAAAGGTGTAGCCCCAGTAGGTGTTCTGATACTGGTTCTGTAAGCCAATATTGCAGGATTGAGCTGCAGATGCCAATCCTTCCCAGACTTGTTCACTATTTTGTGCAAGATAGTCAGTAGGTTTTTGTTAGATGCCTCAGCTTGTCCATTACCTTGAGGGTAATATACTGATGACCAGTGTTGCTTTATTTTGAATTTCTCACAAAGCTCATCCAGATCTTTATTTTTGAATTATCCTCCATTATCAGTCACGATGGACGAAGGTATCCCATACCTGCAAATTATATAGTTTAGGATGAATAAGGCGACTTGTTTACCAGTTGCCTTGGTGAGCGGAACTGCCTCTACCCACTTGGTGAAATACTCAGTGGCAGTTATGATGAATTTATGTCTGTTGGATGAAGCCGGATATATCTGACCAATGAGATCAAAGGCCCATTGCTGAAAAGGCCAGTGTGTTATAAATGGTATGAGGTCGCTTGCCGGGGCATGTATGAGATTTCCATGAAGCTGACATTTCTCACAAGTCTTAGCAAATTTTATGGCATCTTTTTCCATATCTAGCCAGTAGTAGCCAACCCGTAATAGTTTCTGAGCTAAAGTAAAACCATTTGAATGAGATCCACAAATACCTTCATGGACTTCTAATAATGCACGTTTAGATTCTTCAATTTCTAGACATCTAAGAAAAGTACTGTCCAAACCTCATCTAAATAAATCGTTAGCTATGATAACATACCATGAAGCATTTCAAGTTAGGTTTCTTTTCTCATTACGAGTAAGGTTTTCAGGGATAATTTGATCACATAGATAGGAATAGATGTGGTTGTATCGGGATGAGTCATGTCCAATAATAGAACAAACTATTTGGGTCTCAGGAGAATCATAAGCAGGGTAATATAACTCTTCCACCAGGAAATCAAAGCAAAAATTGGACTCCTGTAGCTCGGGTATAGATGCCAAGGTAGCCATAGCATCTGCTGCTCTATTCGCTGATCTAGGAATTTGTTGGAATGATACAAAAGTAAAATACTTCTTGAAATCATCTACCATCCTCTTGTAAGGCATCAATTTCTCATCTCAAGTCTGATATGTATCGTTGATTTGATTGATGACTAGCTGAGAATCTCCATAAATATGTAATTCAGCAGCCTTCCATTCAATGGCTAGTTTTATTCCATTCACCAAAGCTTCATATTCTGCAATGTTGTTTGTGTAAGGGAATAAAATCTTATAAGACTTTGGAATTGAGTACTTCTGAGGAGTAATGAATAGTATGCCAGCACCTGAACCATTTTGAGTAAAGGAACCATCAAAGAACATCTTCCAGGGTTGTTGAGTAAGATGCATTATTGATTCCTCTGAGAACTCAATGTGTAGTGGTTGAGTATCCTCAAGTGGAGCTTTAGCAAGTTGATCAGTAATTACCTATCCTTTTGTGGCTTTGCGTTCCCCATATTCAATGTCAAACTCTATAAGGATCATTACCCACTTTGCCAATCATCCGGTGAGTGTTGCTTTATTAAGAAGATGCTTAAGTGGATCAATTTTGGCCACCAACTTGACTGAATGTGTGAGCATATAGTGCCTCAGTTTTTGTGATGCAAAGACTAATGCCAAGCATGCTTTTTTTATTATACTGTAGCTCATTTCATAAGACACCAATGTCCCGTTGATGTAATAAATAGCTCTTTCCTTTTTGTTGTCATCCTGTTGTGCCAAAAGTGCCCCCAGTGATGAATCAGTTGCTGATATATATAAGATTAGTGGCTCACCTTGAATAGGTGGCATCAATATTGGTGGATTAGATAGGTACTCTTTTATCTACTGAAAATGTTGTTCACACTGCTGATCCCAGTTGTATATTATTCCTTTTCTCAATACTTTTGTAAAAGGTTGAGCCTTGTCTGCTAGTTGAGAAATGAATCTTCTAATGGATTGGAGACTTCCGTGTAGACTTCTCATTTGACTGATGTTCTTTGGAGGTGACATTTCCATTATAGCTTGGACCTTTTCAGGATCAACCTCAATGCCCTTCTTTGAAATGATGTAGCCAAGTAGTTTACCAGATGTCACTCCGAATGCACACTTCTTTAGATTTAATCGGATTTTGAACTTTTCCATTCTGTCAAGTATAGGACCTAACTCTTGAATATGCGTTGATCTTTTCATAGTCTTCACTAAGGTGTCATCAACATAATCTTCCATATTCTTATGCATCATGTCATGAAAGATAGTTGTAATTGCTCTCTAATAGGTCGCTCCTGTGTTCTTTAACCCAAATGGCATAACATTCCATCAAAAGGTTCCCCATGCACAGGTGAAAGCTGTCTTTTCTTGATCTCCAAGAGTGATTTTAATCTGATTGTAGCCGAAAAATCCATCCATTAGTGAGTACATCTCATACCCAGCTATCATGTCGACTATCATATCAATATTTGGTAATGGAAAGTCATCTTTTGGACATGCTTTATTGATATCTCTAAAATATGTACAAACTCTAATAGATTTATCTGCCTTCGACATAGGTACTATGTTGGAAATCCATTCAGCATAATCTATTGCTCTGATAAATCCGGCTTTAAGTAGTTTCTCTAGTTCAACTTTGACCAATAGTGCGATATGTGGGTGCATCTTACGAAGTTTTTGTTTAACTGGTTTTATTCCTGGTGTGATTGAGAGATGGTGCATAAAGAGATCAGGATCCAAGCCTGGCATATCAGAGTACGTCCATGCAAAATTTATTTTCTTCTCTAAGAATAGTTGAGTGAAATCCTTCAATTCCTCTGCCGATAGTGATTGAGCTACGTGAATAATTTGTGGTGTCTCTTGATTCCCAATATTTACTGGCTAAGTTGGCTCGATCAATATGGAAGACCGCTCCTAAAAATGACTGGGCAGTATACCAAGTATCTCACCTTCAAGCACCTTAGAGAGGTTTTCACCTTTAGGTACGTCCTTTATTTTCTCTTTTTTAGATTTTGACACCGCCACTGTATGGTTTTCGCCATCAGATCTTTTATTTTTATTTTTCTTGTTTTTGCGACTAAGATACTTGATATCCTCTTTAGTCATATTTTCACTCCGTTCACTAGTGGAAGAGTTCATAGGTTTGACTACATTGAGATAATAGGATAATGTATAGTCATTGGCAAAAGTAGGTATATCCATGGGTTGATTCTACAAAGTACAGTCAATCAATTCGGGATGTATTAAGGACAAATTTTGGATAGGTTCAAGAGCGTTCACGGTATTGTTATCACAACTATGGATTGAAAAGTCAAGTTCCAGAATGATACCTTGCGTAAGTGTCTCGAGACCAAGAAGAGTCAGATCATGATTATTAAAGTTCACATTAATATTTAATCGATCTAATCCAATAGACATACTTGTAACGTCGTTTACTACGTCGGACTGGACGTCATGTCGTGGTTTAACAACAATAAGACTAGTAGACAACTTTTCATTGTTTGTATCAGATGATTCAGAATTTAAGGATGAGTGGGTATCATCATGAACAAGACTGTTATCAGAGTCCTCAGAATCATCAGAGTTATCGGATGAAGTTTCCAAGTCTTTGTCAGGTGATTTAGTAAGCATATGTATGGTATCAATACTAACATCTTTAATGCTACAAATTCCTTCATATTGTAGTTCATTTGTCATTTGTATCTGACACACCTGTTGACATGATCTCATTATTTCTGTGATTTTTTTTCATCTACTCCATTCAGCTTCTTCTGGACTGATAACTGGTTCTTGTTCTGCAACTTCTAACTCTTCCTGTGTAGTGCTATAACTGATTTGTTCTGTTTTAGGATAAGGACACATAGATGAGAAGCTTTCTGGTATTGTTCCTTCTTTGAATGCTTGCTCATAATTTGCTTGCCTCTTTTGTCTAATTTCTTGTATTTCCCTCTCTAGTTTTATGTGCATCAGCTCTTGAGTATCATCTATGACACCACTAGATTCTTCTAGAGTTTCTGTAGTGGATGTGTTTGAAAGATAGTCAGGACCCCATTCATACTCATTTGAATCAGCCTCTGAATCATCTACTTGTTGCCTGCCAGTATATGTGACTGGAAATTTTAATGGTGCAAACAATTCTCTGATTCTCACAACTTCATCTCTTATATCCTCAAGAACCTCAACTTCTTGTATTATTGTAGCTGATACCATCGAAGCTTGAGCACTGACTATTTCTTCTTTCTTGACCGTTGATTCCTCTTTCTCCTTTCTACACTTTACTTTTGTTTGTTTAGTGTCTGCTTCATGTAATGTTAAAGGCGATATCTTTTTCAAGCCTTTAGACTTAGAAACATGTTTTTGTTCAGATGTCCTTTTAGAATTGTATCCCAGTCTAGCCTTATCATGTGTGGATTTGGTTTGCAGCTTAATTGGTTCAGTAATACCTTCTTTTTGTTTGCGCAAAGGACCAGTACCTGAGTACCCCATGCACTGAATCATTTTGTAACCATGACCATATTGGTTTGAGGAAATCTCACAATGTCATACCTCCTCATTTGGACTATCTTCCTTAAAGAACCAGTTAAGCACATCATCCTCTTCTATTTCATCTGCCAAGGAGGTAGAAGACTGTATGAAGAGACCATCATATATAGTATTCAGAACTGAATTTTGTGTTCTCATAGCTTCTGATGGCTTGCCCAACTATTTTGGCGATGGAGGGAGAGAAACTAATGATAGTACTGATTCTATCTTGTAGCCATCCATACCTGTATCTGTAATCTTCAATCTCTTTTCTAAGTCTTTCATCAATGTTTCTGGATCTTCATTTGGAGAGGCTGCCCTATTATGAGGCACAAAAGTATCTACACCTTTTGTCAATGCATTACAAATGACATTTGTATCAGCAGGAATATTGACTTCAGCTCCATTATAAGGAAACTTTAAGCATTGGTGATATGTTGATGGTACTACCTTCATTTCATGAATCCATGGCCTGCCCAGTAATATATTGTATGACAATGGAATATCGAGAACCTGGAAAATGACATCTCTCTCTACCGGTCCCACTCTGATTGGTAATGATACCAAACCTTTGGAGGTCCTCTCTTCTTCATCATAGGCTTTAATTGTTATTTTCTTGCCTGGATCAATGACATTTTCAGAGAATCCTAGTTGTGTAAGTAGATGATAAGTACAAATATTCAACCCCGCGCCTCCATTTATCAAAACATGTTTAACTCTGTGTTTGTGGATCATGGCTTCAATATGCAATGCGTGGTTATGTGGATGATTTAATGAATTGTCATCTTCCTCAAAGAAGGTCAAATAGTGAGATGAAGTCAGATGACCCACCATAGACTGAAACCGATCAATGTCTAAATCTTTTGGAACGTTGGTAGTGAGCAATGCTTTGTCTAGGATTTCCTTGTGAGCAGATGAGAGTTGTAGCAATTCAAAAATTGAAATTTGGGCATTTGTCCTTTTCAACTGTTCAACCACGCTGTATCTAGAGGAAGATGATGAGGTTAATCTTTTAAATTTGTCCAAGGTTGATTCCTTTTATTTGTTTGGCAAGGCTGTTGGATTTGATGTTTCTTGAGCCGGTTTGGAAGAACTAGCTCCTTGGAGGGTAACTTTCTTTTGAGATCCAGTCAGAGCTTTTGCATATCATGATTCATTTGGTTTATCTTGAACTATAATCACATTGCAATATTCTGAGTGTGAAGGTTCAATCATGTTGATAATGTTGTCTTGGTTGGCATAAGCATAATTTACCTTGGCACCTTCTTTGGTCTTTGAAGAATCACCTTGTTAATAAGAAGGCAAAGGGTCTTTAAATGTTTTATGATCAGCATTGGTTGGATGATTCCCAACAACTTTAGCAGTGTCTATGAGATCCTGAATCTCATGTTTTAGCTTATTGTTTATGTTATGACCCTTATTTCGATGGAAGTCAGTATTCATTTTCTCTCCACCATCTTGGTTTGACATCCAGATCATATGGTTTGGAGTTATCTGGTAGTGTTATCAAGTTGTTTGCCAACAAAGTTTTGAAAGTAGACTCATATGATTCTTCAAGAGGAGTAAAATCACGCTTAGGTTTGGAAAACCAAGGCTTCTCTTTGAACCATTCCTTTGATTTCTTTGGCGAATTCTCTGCTGCAATCTCAACGGCTTTAAGTGCTTGTGTACCACTAGCCAGGTTGAATATTGTGGATTTTGAGTTGGTTTTGACAGTGTTTACTACTCCATCATTAACAACATTCTTGTTGTTGTCTTTGGCAAATTTCCAATACTTGTTCTTCTCTTTAGAGCTAGATCCTATTTGTGTTTCTTTCCAAGGTGTGATATCCCCCTTCTTTATGAGCACATCTTCCATTCAAATGGCATTATCTACCATTTTGTTAAATGATGGGTGTACTTGCATTTGTATGCTATATTTCAGTTCGGGGACCAAGTTATTGACAAATATATCCATTTTCTCAAGTCTAGAATAGGTCGTGGGTACCTAGAGAACATCCTTCTCCAGTATTGGAGAAAAGTAAGAAGAGGTTCCCCTATTTTCTGTTGATTATTACAAAGATCGATCATAGTGACAGGATGTCGAATGTTGTATGAGTATTATTGTAAAAACAGTTGGATTAGTTCTTCAAATGTTTTTATTCCTTTGGGTAGACTTGAGAACCATTCCATTGCTTGACCCCCTAAACTCCTTGGGAAGAGACGCATGAGGTACGTTTGATCGTGCATGAATTCCATACAAGCAACAGTAAATTCCCTAACATGATCTTGAGGATCTGAGGTACCGTCATATTTGTCAAATTTTGGGATTTCCACTCATGAAGGGAATGGAGGCATGTGTAAATTCTTGTCAAATGGAAAGGGACATATTGTTTCCAAAGAATATTGTTTCGAGGACTTGTCCTTATTCTTCAGCTTTGTGAGCTCTTTCCGCAAAGCTAGTAACTGTTTGTGTACCATGATTATAGGTGAGTCTTCCCTTTTAGTAACAAGTGTCTAAACATCATATCCAATAGGAAGTTTGGCACCTTGATTTGCTAGTTCTAAGAAATAGTCTTCCTTTTCTCGGGTCATGATAGTTTTCATCATTTTTCTAAAGTCTTTGTCTTTCTGACAGTCAAGGATTTCTTTTTCTGGAGGTTCAGTAGCTTCATCAATCTCACTTGATGATGATGAGCCATTATGATTTTTAGGAATATTACGGTCATTTTTGTTTCCATCATTATATTCTGTCTCATGTATAGTGGGAGATTTTGGTTCAACAAAAATTGGTCTGCCTGATGACGATGGCATGTCAGTGAGGGGATCCTTCACATAGAATGGATTATCTTGATAAGTGAAGGTTTGTTCTTTGCCTTTGGCTTGTTTCTTACGAGAACTCCTGATTTGAATAGGCATTTTTATGGATTAGTGTGACTTAGAGTTGTTTTGTGATGCAGAGGTCAAGATCAATTTTAGAGCTAGTTGTTCTGTTTAGAGTATTGTTTGGGAGAAAGAACTGAGATTTTGTCTAATTTCAGGAACGATCTATCCTGTCTAAGATGTTATCCAAGTTGATTCTAAGCGTAGTGTCAGATGCAGTCTAGTTTCGGGAATGATCTATCCTGTATAAGATGTTATCTAAGTGACTAAAATTTGATAGGTAGTTGATTGAACTAGCTGAGAGGTGATTGACTAAATCGTGCAATGCAAATGGGAGAGGTACACTATCTTGATCTATTTAATGCTCACGAAAAATGATAATCAATATTATGTTTGCTGTAAGCTGTTTTTCGGCAAGTTTGATTGTTCTGTTCTGACAAAACTAGAGACTCGTACGACAAGATTTTCTGGACCAGACAACAATTTAGCAGTTACAGGATGACAATAATTCTGTTTCGTACGAGTTGCTGCCTCATACCATACGATAAATGGGCATGTACAGGATGACAAAAGATTGAAAGCAGTTCTGTTTCGTATGAAATAGGTTACAGAGCCAGGTGACAGAATGAAATGACTCGTACGACACAGAATTGGGTCTAGAACAACAAACTAGAAGACTCGTATGACACAGGATGTGATATAGGACGATGAATTATTAGACTCGTACGACTGTTCATAGGACAGAGCCTAGAAATTTTGAGTTTTTTTTCAATTGTTGAGTATGACCAATTCTGAGATGGACTGATTTTTGACCAGGATAGACTATTTTCTGACACGGACTGAGTTTTGACTGAGGATGGACTAGTTTCTAACACGAACAAAGTTTCAACTCAGGATGGACTAGTTTCAGACATGGACATAGTTTCAACTCACTGAGTTGTTTTTGGTCTTCACTGATTTTTTGTATTTCAGTTTTTGTTTCAGGGATGAAAATAAGAAAACAAGTAGTATGTATAGTGACTCCAATCACAACATGCAAACCCTAAGGAATTTGGTGAGGAAAGAAAACCTTTTCTTGTAGACTCAGGTACACACCCAATAGCTAATCAGAATACGGCCACTGAGTCTCACGCAATGGATTCTCAACACCGTATTATCCGACTCCAAACGCTAATGGGGGCACGAAATGACAAGTATCTTGGGAGAGTTACTATCTCTCTTGCACAAAGATTATCCCCCTTTCAGAGATGAACTAGGTAGCTTCTAATTTTAAATTGGATTTAGTCAGGGATCCATTCGGTGCATCGAGGTATAAACTCAATTAAAAGGTCTCCCAGCCTTGAAAACCAAGGTTTAATATACCTGAAGGTACGGAGGAGAGCTATTCCCGAGCACTATCATTGACTTGATTTTCATCAAATCACATTTATTTTATAGTGGGCTGGAGTACTTGGCATCTAGCCATTCCCACTTAGGTCGTTCCCCTCACACCAGCCGTATCGGCTTTAAGAGTTTTTCAACCCCTCAGGAGGGTAGGCCTACTAAAGATGTACAAATCTCAAACAAAGAAAAAGCTTCAAGGGTCTGGATTTCTGATTGTCTAAAAAAAGACAAGAGTATACTCTCCTACCTCTCAGAATCTTCTAAAAGCACAAAAGACAGATTTGTTCTTTAACCAGATAGCAAGTTAGGTTCCTAAAAATGAATTTAAAGAATACACAATGTTTAGTCGATTCTCCTTCAGGCAACCTACAAAGACAACGAATCAGTAATCATATTGTCTTTGTGCAATAAGCATATTCTTCGACAAGCGTTCTGCAAAAACTAGCTAGGCTGTGAAAAATTCTAAGATAGACAGATAAACAGTCAGAGTTAGTCATCAGAATAATCAATCAGAAATGAAAAAAATTTGAAATTTGCCTCCTTTACCAGAAAATACAGAATCGCATGACAGGCACTTGACTCGTACGAGACAGGATGCAGTATAGTATGAGACCAGATTGCTGATGATGTTGGCTCGCACGACAGATGATTTCTGATCATACAATAGAGGATCTGCTCATACGACAGAAGGTCTACTCATACGATAATGTGTTTGTAATTCATGTGACACCTGCAGTTTATCATTTCAGCTTGTAGGAATTGTCGTACGAGATGTATGGACGAAGAACCGAAAAATCTAAAACCTGGAAAATAACAAAAAAATAAAGTAGTCAATCTTGGAGGCCAAAAAAATGTAGTCTTCGAGCCCCATGGTGGGCGCCAGAGATGTGTGTGTGAAAAAGTGAACCTGTAGCTGCAAGCACAACACTTCAATTAAGTCATTATATGCATGGTTAGTAATCAATAATCAATAAGAAATAAACCATATCAAAGTGACTAATTGCCTTCTAAAAGATGTGAGTATAAGATTGCTCTCAGATTTTTGTAAGCAATACCAGTGACTAGAGTACACCAAGACGAAGGATTTAATCTATATGATATTAAGCTATATGGATACAAGATGGATGAATAATTCAAGCAATAATAACCAATTTAAGCAATCATGGATGCAAGCAATAATGAATGTAAAATGGATGCAAGTAATCTAAAAAAGCACAATGATTTCAATGACTCTAGAGAGAAATTAGCGTGATAATAATCTCCAAGCGTGTTCTCAAAAATCTCTGGGGTGAATTGGAATGAGAGCTGAAGACTGAATTTATAGAGAATCACAGAAAGCTCAATTTAGGATTAATTGAAAATAATTGAGAAATCGGGTTGAGTTAACCTTGAGATAGATTCCAATTATAGTTTAATTGAAATGCATTCAAATTAGAAGTCCAAGTTGCATTGGAAAATAATAATAAATTAATTCCATGCACATCTGATAAAAATAGATAATTCCATGCACATATTTAATTCATTCAAGAAAAAGGTCTTTTCAATGCAACTAAACTTCTTTTTCTGAAAATCTTTGAGTTCCAATTTTAGAGAATAATTCAATAATTCAATTAAATTGCTTTTCTAATTTCAAGTTCTAAATTTAGAAAAAGAAATAACATCTCAAGTTTGATTTCTCTCTTAATTCAATTCTTTTTATTTATTTTTGTTTTGTTTCAATTCAACTCTTTGTAATAAATTAATTCATCTTTTGTAATAAATTAATCCTTTTTGCATGATTCAATGGAAAATTTATTAATTTAATTAAATATGCAAAGATATTTAATAAATTAAAATGAGATAATTGATCAAAATGATATTCTTGGAAATGATTTGATTAATTAAATCAATATTTAATTAATGTTGAGTAGTTGATTTGCCATGTGATTTTTGATAATTAAAGAATTAATAATGTGCTCAAGATTAATTTAATTGCCTTTGGTTAGGACCTTGGTGATGTTGTCGAGATTAGGGAGCCCATGGTTTAGATGACCAATTTTAGGGTATTACAGTAAGTACTCCTATGACTACCAACTGTAAATTATCAAAGAATGATGAATCTGCATCTGTTGATGAGACACTTTACCGATCCATGATTGGAAAGCTACAATATGTTGTTCACAGCAGGCCAGATATAGCACATGCAGTAGGTATAGTTGCAAGACTCTCTGCAGATCCCAAGGAAACACACGTGACAACAATCAAAAGAATTTTTAGATACTTGAAAGGAACTGAGGATTATGGCTTAGTATATCAGAAAGGAAATGACTTTGATTTAAAAGTTTATACTGATGCTGATTGAGCAGGCAACATTGATGACAGAAAAAGCACAAGTGGAGGAGCTTTCTTTTTAGGAGAAAGACTGGTAAGTTGGCTTAGCAAGAAACAAGGACGTGTTTCACAATCAACAGCAGAAGCTCAATATGTTGCTGCAACATTAAATTTTACCAGCATAGCATGGATCAAACAACTGTTGGACGGTATAAATGAGAAAGTTACCGAGCCAGTAACTATATTATGTGATAATACTAGTGCCATTAACATTTCAAAGAATCCTGTTATGCACTCTAAGACAAAACATATCTCTATCAAATATCATTATCTTAGAGAAGAAGCTCAAGAGAAGAAAGTGGTGTTGGAGTATGTTAGTACAAAGGAACAAATAGCAGATATCTTCACCAAGCCACTGCTGAGGGACACTTTTGAGTATCTCAGAAGTAAGTTAGGGGTCCTACCCCTATCTTCCATTCACTGATCGAGTTTGGTGAAAGCATCAATCCGATGACTCTACAGAATATCTTTTAGGAGTTGATGCTGATTAACACACTTTAGGAGGTTTTCTAAAGGTGTGCAGGAAACAATACAGGAAATAGGAATTGAAGACAAAATGCTTTGATCAAGACTAAGTTGATACATCACAACAGGAAAATCACTTCATACAGGAAGAAATTATATTTTAGTTCTTTACTTTTTGGCATTGTTGTCAAAGGGGGAGAAGACTGGAGAAGATTGGAGAAGACTGAAGGAAAGAAAGACTGAGAAAAGAGGAGAAATATAATGTATGGGGGAGAAGACTAATGACAGGGGGAGAGCATTTCAGCATTTGAGAATATCATAGCAATTCGAATCAATTAGGTCAAATCAATTGGTTTTACCGTCAATGCCAAAGGGGGAGATTGTTGGCATTATAACAGACAATGGGAGATTGTTGGCATTTCAATAAGGATATTGAGAAGGTTGTTGATGATTATGGATATAACTGATTAAGGATGATTTACTATCTTAATATTATTATTTTTTCATTGATGTCAAGATATTGATTTTCTAAATCAGTATGATGTTGCCATATCTTGAGAAGTATGATTTGATGAGTATAAAGTTGTTGGTAAAAGACATAGAAAGAATATGATGAATAATGGGATGAATAAGTTATTCAATGGGCAACTATTACCGAGTTAGACAATGATGAGATCATGATGTTTAGATTGTTTTGATATCATACATATGTTATTTATTGTAAGGTTAATACTATA
Organism: Cryptomeria japonica; assembly: GCF_030272615.1. NCBI lineage: Eukaryota > Viridiplantae > Streptophyta > Pinopsida > Cupressales > Cupressaceae > Cryptomeria > Cryptomeria japonica. The sequence goes on from NC_081414.1 coordinate 499,397,524, forward strand.
CTGTGTTACCGAGCAAAGAACCTATTCGGTAAACCCTAAAGAACCTAGTTAGTAAACCCTAAGGTTATCACTATCGGTTAATGAAGACAGAGTGTCTACCAAGTAAAGTTTAGTATTTACCGAGTTGTAACTGAGTTGTAATAGAATACATCAAATGGTTACATGCGTTATTTAATGAAGGAAGTTGATGAGCTGGAACTGATTAAATGATTGGTATGTCGTGCATAAAGTTTGTTAAAGAATCTATGGCAAAGGAAAATCAGCATGAAGATCTACATCGCAGATTGAACCGCATACCCTAGCACAAGTTCCAAGAAATGTATGCAAGTTTTAAGGCAGGGTAAAACATTTTTCAGATTGAAGAATGCATTGAACCTGGTCAAAGTTTGAAGATCTGATGGCTATGATTGATCATGGGAAATGTGATCAAGGAGATTAAGCGGTTGGCAATTGTTTATATATAGGGAACTGTTGATAAACAATGTATGCGAGCAAGTGTATGCACAGGGATGCTACATAGTAATTACCGAGCATAGAAGACTAAAGAACTGTCTGTATAATAGAGTATAGAGCCCAATAGATGGACAAGATTAGTTCTATGTCTAGATTGTATTGAGAAAATAAGAATCTGCTTTAGCATTTTAGATGTGAAGTTGCAGATAGATTTTTATTACTATTATTTTATGAAGTGATAGAAAATCTCTTAACCGAGTGGACTTAACAGTTTTATTTGTAAAACCCTCTAGCAAGGTGACATTCTGATTGAGTGTTTGAAATCCTTTAACAAGGTCACTTTTAACAAGGTGAAGATCCTAACAGATCTGAGGGAAATCCCTTAACCGGGTCACATCTAGCAATGTGTTTATAATCTTTAACAAGATTTGCTTTTAACCGAGCATACTCTAGAAGAGTATATTTCTTAGTGGGTCCGAAATCCCACAGTGGTTTTTCCCTATTTGGGTTTCCATGTTAAATCTGGTGTTATGAGGTTTATGATGTTTATATGCTTTTGAGTTTGCATGTTTAACAATTTTGGTTATATCACTGAAGTATATGTTATCGAGGTTGAATCTGATTTTTTTATGGAAGATTAAGTTTGTATGATTAACCCCCCCCCCCCTCTCATCTTATCATCTTGGCATCTATACTTAACATTAAGTATCAGAACTATCAATATATTCTTTCTTGTTCTGGAGAATTTTGCTGTATGACCCAGTTTGTTGCAATGATAGCGAACCATTCCAGGTGCTCTCCAAGGTCCATTATTCATGTTTCCATTCTTCCTTCTACATGTTGTAGCTGTGTGACCATTTCCATGATAGATCAAACAGGTTGCTCTCCATCCGCTTGCCGCTTGATAGCCACAACTTCCTGACTGATGATTATAGGTATTAAACCGGTTTGGATTCCGGTTCCTAGAGGGTTCAGAAAAGACTCCTTGACTCCTTTGAGGATACCTTCTGGTGTTGTGCATGACAAACCTGCATTCAAATGCTCTATGTCCAAACTTGTTGCATGCATAACAATTTCCATTGAATCTATTGGATATAGGCTTATTGTTTAGAAAGTAAGGAAAGTTATTGTAAGCCTTGTTTCTACATACATTAGCAGTATGTCCTTCCTTGAGACAATTAAAGCAAATAGGTTTGAACTTTTTCTTACCTTTATCCTTTGGTGTCGGTTTCTTCTTTGATGCTCCATCTTTTGTTCCAGAGGTCCAGTGGTATTCTTCACCGATTTTGTTGATTCAAACTTTTGTTCTAGCTTAACAGTGCTCTTATTGAATTTGGCAAGTATTTCCTTTGACTCAATGAGTTCTTTGGTAATAGCAACATTGGATTCCTTCAAGGTTGCACTCTCAGAAATAGCCATGTTTATTTCACCTTGCATTTCCTCTTTTTCCACTTTGCTCTCTTGGAGATGAGCGGTAAGTGCATTGATTTCTTGCTTTAGCTTGGAGATCTCGTGATCTTTGTCTTTTACCAGATCTTCATCTTTTCTCCGGTTCTCAAGCTCTTCACACATCCTGATAGTTAGTCCTTCAAGTTCCCTTCTCAAGTTGGCATTAGAATCATTCAGCTTTTCAACTTCTTCAACTAGGGCTTCCATTTCCGCTTCATTAGAGGAACTGTTTTTAGTTAGCTCCATCAGTTTCTCAGCATGCTCTCTCCTTTTTGCCAGAGAGGCCTTATACTTGACTTTGAGTTCATCATAGGCTTTCTCAGTCTAAGTGGGTCGATGAGTAAGTTCCCTCACAGTGTATTCCCCCATATCTCTTTCCAAGTGGTTAAACTTATAGAAAGGTTTGCTCTGATACCAATTGATGAATACTAAGAGGGGGGGGTGAATTAGTATGCCAAAAAATACTGAACTTAAACACTTAAACAGTTTTACTAACAAACCAATTAACATAAATGCAAACCAAACAACAAATAAGGCATTCACCCATAGAAGCGCAATCACCATAACACAAGAGATTTTGATGTGGAAAACCAAATGGGAAAAATCACGGTGAGATGAAACTCACAAGTAACTATCTGCAAAATAGTAACCAGACCGGTTAAGGTTATACAATGTTCTTCACCATAACAGATCATGTTAGGAATCTCAATCTCTGTTAGGAGATAAGTCCGATTAAGGACTACCTTGTGAGAAGATTTCAGATCCACAAATGTGAACCACCTTGTTAGAGGATTTACAAAGGCTTTTCTGGGCCTACCCGGTTAAGGGTTTCAGACTTGTCAAAGATGTGAGTAATCAACAAGTGAATGATCTAGCAAATAGCACAGTCTCCTTGGTTAGATCCATGATAGCTCATTGCTAATGCATTTCAGCATTACTTTAGTCTTCAGTAAATCCACACTCTGTTACAGCACACAAACTTGATCTTCTCTTCTAAGATCACACATACAAAAACTCATCAACCACCAAAAACCCTAACAACTACATCTCTTAAAACCCTAGACATGATGTCCTTAAAAAAGAATTTGATTTCATGTCGGTCCAATAGAATTACATTGCAAGTTCCTAGGTTCATTGCATCTAGACACATTTGATAAAATGACACAAATCACCGTCAAAGTGTCGGTGGATGGTAACTCATCACAAAAATACCGGTTGGTAACTCATTACAGAGTATTACCGATTCATACAACTTTACCGATTACCGGTTGGTAACTCATCACAGAGTAATACCGGTTCAAACATTAAACCGATTACCAGTTGTCCAAAAATGAAGACTGGGAAAATGCTAACTACCACTTTAGTTTCTTTGCTCCGCTTGAGATCCTTGAACCGCTTGAGGTCTTCATATCGCTTGAGATCGGTAAACACTTTCTGCAAAACACCGATAGCCTAAAGACTATAATACATAATACCGGTTTGGAACAAATACCGGTTGAGCATAACTCATACATAAAAAGTGATCTCAAAGCAAGTGTGTGTCTATCAATGACAATCACAACATAAACATAAAAAATGCCAACAATTTTAATTCTCAAAATAGGTAGTCTCTTATATGTACTCTTTGACTTGCAGACTTGGAACATCATTATTTTTTCTTGAAATCACATACTTTTTAGAAAATATATGATTTAAGCCTTGAGAGGTTCCAATTGAAGGAATTAATTTAAGAGGGTTAGATCAAACCCTTTAAGATCAAAACACCTTGGATAGAACCCCGAGATAGTCTTAAGTCAGACTTGCAATGAAGTCTCTTATGCGCCTATCAAAATGATGACAAAACACCACTTTTACTTTACCTTTTGGGGTGTCAAATGAATTCATTTAGAAGTTATGTTCTATTTGTAGTCCTTATTACAAGCGTTCCAAAAAGTATAATTTTTAATGTATTTAATTTCATTAAAATATTTTTTCTTTTCAATGTAGGTTTTTCATCAAGCAATAAGGTCTTTGTTTCACACGTGGAAAAATAGGATAATAGAGAAATATTTTTGTAAAAATATATCATTTCCTTATGTATTGATATCCTCATTTGAACACACACAAAACCAAAAAGTTATGCATACAAAAAACATTATGCATGATGACATGCACCTCTGCCCAATTTACAATTGCTTCAACTTCAAAAAGTAACTAAAAAAATTATATTTAAAATGTAAAGAAAAAATATCACAAATTAGTAGTTTGTGTAATGCCTCGCCAGGAACCCCAAAGGAAAACCCACAACAAGGGTAAAACGATTTTTTTTTTTTAAAGTATAAACATAATAAGTGCATAACACACAACATGCATGATAACACAAGTGGAAGACTTACACCAAAATTCCTTAAGGGTTACCAACGAAGAATTCAAACCAAAAGATAAATTCAACAATTAAGGTTAATCCAATAATCCATCATTAACTCAATGACCACAAGAAGCCATATGCAATAACAAATTACACCATTGAAAGATTGAAAGGATACAATATAATTTCTCTTCATTAAGCATGTACACATAACATAAAGGAAACTGATAAATAACATCCCAATCTTAGTATTACATTGCTATTTCAATACATGGCTTCTCAATATACATATAAAGATACAACTTAACCAATTACAAGGTTACAAAAGATCGTGATACAATGATCGAATAGGTCTTCAAATAACAATAATCTCCAACATGAGATAAGCATGAGCCACGAATCATGGAAACACATGCGAAGCCAATCCTCGCATGAAGGTATGAACAAAAACATCCGATGGGAAGTGGCACTACCACCCGACCATGTAATTCCCAAAATGGAATCACCCCACCATGCTAGGAGATAGTTGAGAACTCTCAAGAAAGAAAAAGAATGACATGGTCAACAAAACAATATGACTCCATGACAACACAAAGTGACTCCATAGTAATCCAGGTGACTCAACATTAAAAATACACAAGTGACTCGATATCACAAAACACAAGTGAACCGACATCACACACACAAGTGAACCTAAAGAGAGTGTCATTGCATAGCTTAAGATGGATACCATGGTACAACCTCCATAGGTCCCGACTCACTATCCTGGTAACCTCTCCTGAACCTCCAGTTCCAACTAAGTCTCATGCAGACCCTACCAGCCTTTCGTGAAGACAAGGTGGTCGGATTGCCATTCCAGGCCTTCTCACTACATTATGAGCCTCAATACAAGCACTCACCTATGCGCGAGGTACAATATCTTTATTAATGTTTGAGAACTACCCACCTAATCAATTAATTAAATTATCACTTATTATCTTACTTTCGAAGGGTCATCTTGCCTACCACTTTGGGCGTAGCCCCCATTCAAAAGTCACTGTCAAAGGACACTAAACAAACATGGTCACTCCACGAGGACCCTATGGTGAAGCAAACAACCATAAAACCACTATCCAAAAACAAGTGGTCAAAACAATGACATATTGACTCTTGTTAACCATAAGGAAAAGACACTATATGGTTAAGACAAAAAAGTCATCATATATCACTTGGTCAAAGTTACCAAATACACCACCATAGGACGACTGAACCATAGACCAAAAATAACACAATATAACTCTTGCAAGGAAAACTAATTTCACTAAGTCTGCACTCAGACAATCTTTCAGAAAATCAGCATCATAAGCACTTGCAACATCATTGATTGAAAATTAAATAAAACACTCTTTTACCATTCACATCTATTCAATTTCCAAATCAATATTCTATCAAGGATAAAATTCACGTCAAATACTCAACCGAATAAAAACATGAATTCCTAATAGGCATTTAATTCATTCCCAAAATATATATCCAAATTAACCAATTTGCATTATTAATTCATGCCTTGATTTCCATTGATAAATTTATTAAACTACCTAATAAAAATCATTAGGAAATTACTGTTTATATTTAGTATTAAAAACCACTTAAAAATATTTCATTTAATAAAAATTAACTTTATTTCTCATAGGAATTTGTACTGCTAAGGGTACAAAGTTATGCGGGGGTCAAGACCAACCTGCAACAGTACCATTGTCGAGGCCATAGACACTACCTGCCAATAGTATTGCTGCCGACCGGTAGCAGGCCTATTGACCAATAGCAGACACTACTAACCGGTAGCAGTCCTACCGATTGGTAGTGCTGCTGCCGCTGGTAGCAATCGCTATTGACCAGTAGCTACTACCAACCGGTAGCAGTCCTACCGACCGGTAGTACTACTACCAAATGGTAACAGTCCTATCGATAGGTAGTACCGCTACCTGCGGGTAGCAGACACTATTGACCAGTGTGGTGGGACCAGCCCACCACAGGGTAAGGTAAAGTCCAAAATAATAAAAATTCTTACTTCTTAAGCATTTAAAAATCACAAGATACTAATCGTTTCAAACATAAAAATGATTCATTTCTAGATCATTTCATGGACACACACACACAGTGACAAGATCCAAATCAAATGGATATTTACCAATATGGTAAATGGTGAAATAAATTCACACCAGAACCCCAAATCTTGGGCAATAAGATAATGGGAAGCACACAACAAACTAAATCCAATTCATTCTATTCCAAATAGAAGAGCAATCTAAGAAGTTGATTTTCAAGAACACAACATACAACAAATAGAGAAATGAACCATTTCTTTCCTATAAGCAAACATATGATTTGAGATTCACAAAATCAACAACCGCAGACATTCTTTCTTCCATTCCAATCATTCCACAAGAATTTACAAGGAGATTTGCATAATTTCAACACACAGGAAGCAACTGAAAATTTCAAAGTTAAATTTTAAAAACAAGAAGAGATCATCCAACCTTGAAGCAAACTAGCAAGAAAAATGATGGAGAATCCCAATCCTTGCAAACTGAATCAAATTCCAGCTCCTCTTCGAGAATGTTTTTCCAAATTTCTCTTCCCAATTTTCTGCCCCTCTTCTTCCCGTGAATTTCTAGGCATATATGAAAAAATATATTTCAACCTAAACTTTCTAGGTTGAAAGTTTTTCCATCCAATCAGATTTAAATATTTTAAAAGTAAAAAGCAATCAGATTTACTCTTTTTTAAAAAACAATTCTTTTCCAACAATAAAATGAAAAAGTCAATTGGAAAGGTAAAAGGAAAAGCTTTTATTTTATTTCCTATTTTCCAAAATATTTTCTTTCAACATAATCATTTAGCATTTAAATGGGTAGGAAATTATTTATATCCTTCCTCAAATATACCAATGTAACTTTACACAATGAAATAAGCCATTTAACCATTTAATCTAGCAAACCATTAATTTAATTAAATCAATAATCTCAAAGCATAATAATTAACTAATTACGCCAACATAATATGGCATCATCCATTCAATTAAATAACCATTCAGATGAATGAAAGCACATAAAATAAAGAATGATTGAATGATGACTCACAAATGACCAAACCAAAGCACTATGACTTGCATACCAGCCAGATGGGAAAGATAACCGATTGACAACACTCACACGAGTGTAACTGTGGGTCAAGTTAGGGTCCAACAACTATCTCCTCCACTCCCATCAGACATATAAGGCACACTCAGACCTGTGAAACCAAGTGGAGTCGATACCTTGTACCTACCTGGTACTTGTACCTACAATGTCCTGTACCAAAGAACCACGTGCATATAGACAACTATATATATATATATACAGACATGACACACACATCGATCAAGGAGAGTCGTGATGTTCCTTGTCTCATCGGAGTGAGTGAAGGAAAATGATCTCCTCGCATCCCATACACATGCAACCACACAACACATAAATAACACATCACACATATAGGGTAATAGTGTTAGTCCATGATAATGATCCATAAAATAACATTAATCATAAGCACTGAGATATTGCATACAAACCATACACCATAAATCTAGATAAAGCATGAAATATCATCGCATAAAATCTAAATCAATATACAATAATATTCCACCAAGTCAATCAAAAACATACAAAAAAAGTCTGATCAAGGAGGGGTACTACATCCTCCCCCCCAAGCCTAGGCTACTCCTGGAAGCCAAAAAAAGATAAGAATAAAGCTCTCTCATATTCACTGCATCTTCCCATGTCGTTGAGGTCTCATCACTTGGATCCCATAGGACCCTTACCTGCTCGATGGTACGATTGCTGAGGGTCAAATCTCGATGTTGAAGAATGTGCACGGGTTCCATGGAAAGTTTCCCATCCTCGACCTACAAAGCATTCCAATCAAGAACATGGGTCACATCAGGATGATAAGGTCAAAGAATAGAAACATGAAAGACATCATGGATGCGGGATAGACTCGATGGCAAGGAAAGATGATAGGCAACAGGTCTTATCCTCTCAAGGATCTCAAAAGGGCCTACAAAATAAAGTGCCAACTTAGAACCCTTTCCATAACGGATTAGACTCTTTCACGGATGCACTCTCAAAAACACACGATCGCCAACAAAAAGATGACGATCTACTCTATGGGCATCAGCATACTTCTTCTGCCTATCCTAAGTAGCAACCAAATACCCATGAATATTCTCAACCTTTTGCTCCATCTCACGAAGCAAATATGGTCCTAAATGTACCCTATCCTCCAATCGATCCTAGCTCAAAGGAGTAGGACAAGAATGACCATACAAATCCTGGAAGGGAGACATGCCTACAGAGCTGCGATATCCGTTATTATAAGAAAACTCCACAAGGCAAAGATATTCCTCCCAGCGTGATTGCTGGTCCATAACATACATGTGAAGCATGTCCTCCAAAACCTGATTCACACACTCAGTCTAACCGTCGGTCTCTGGGTGATAAGATGAACTGAAGTTCAATTGGGTTCCCAAAGCATGCTGAAGTGAGGTCCATAGGGTTGAAGTAAAGATAGGGTCTCTATCAGAAATGATCCACCTTGGAATCCCATGCAACCTCACCACATCTTCCAAGAAGACTCGTGCCACCACTACTACTGTATAAGAAGATCGAATAGGAATAAAATGAACAACTTTGGTCAATATATCAATAATGACCATGATGGCATCATGGCGATGCAAGGAAACAAGCAACCCCATAATGAAATCCATGGAAATGATATCCCATTTCCAATCCGATATCAAATTAGGCTATAAAAGCCCTGTAGGGTGCTAATGCTCCACCTTCACCCACTGACATTCTAAGCACTTGGACACAAAATCCGCAATGTCACGTTTCATACTAGCTCAATGATATATCTATCTAATATCTGTGTGCATCTTCTTGACACCAAGGTGTGCTGAATAAGGTGCACAATGGGCCTCAGTAATGATCAAAATGCGAAGACCCTCCAAAGGAGGTACATAGATCCGTCCAAGATGTAGAAGAAGACCATCTGACTCAAGAGTGTATCCAAAATATCTACCCTCTAATGGTCTTCTAGACTTCGCCACGGTTTTAACATCTTGATACCAGGTGTCCTGAGGAAGAACTCCAAGAATTCTCTCACTCAAGTCCACACCAAGGGACAATGCTGCAACCTCATGCCGCCTATGGCTCAAAGCATCTACCACTACATTCTCTTTCCCTTGAATATAATGAACCTCAAAATCATACTCATAGAGGAATTCCCTCCATCTTCGCTATCGAGCATTCAAGTTTGGCTGCATGAAAATATACTGCAAACTGCGGTGATCACTATGCAACTCCAACCAATGCCCCAATAGGAAATGTCTCCATCTAACCAATGCATGCACTACAACTGCCAACTCCAAGTCATGAACTAGATAGTTCAACTCATGATCCTTGAGTTTGCGAGACTCATAGGCAGTCACACATCCATCCTGCATAAGAACCACACCTATACCCTCTAAAAAGGCATCTGTGCACACCATGAAATCTCTGGATGGATCAGGAACTGCCAAAATCAGAGCACTAACAAGGAGTTCCTTCAAGGTACGAAAATAAAATTTGTACTTCTCTGACCAAATGAACTTCTTCCCTTTCCTCTGAAGAGAAGTAGTCGGGTGGCCTATCCAAGAAAATCTCTTCACAAAGCGACGGTAATATCCAACCAAACCCATTAAACTTAGAACCATAGAGACATTGGTCAGCGCTGGCCAATCAACAATGGCTTGGATCTTAGAATGATCCATAGATACACCTTCTCCCGAAACTATATGACCAAGATAGCTCACCTCTGACTAGAAGAAATCATTCTACCAAATTCGCAAAAAGTTGATTCTCCCTCAAGCACTGCAATACTTGACGCAAGTGACCCTCATGCTCTTCCATAGATCTAGAATAAATCAATATGTCATCCAACAACACAAGGATAAAGTGGTCAAGGTAGGTGCAAAAAACCCCATTCATAAGACATGAATATTGAAGGCACATTCGTCAACCCAAATGGCACCACTATGAACTCATAGTGACCATAATGAGTACGAAACACCGTCCTATGAATGTATGCATCAAGAATGCGCCACTAATGATACCCATATTTCAAATCTATCTTAGAGAACACCTTGGTTCCCTTTACCTGATCAAAAATATCATCTATCCGAGGCAATGGATATTGATTCTAGATGGTTACCTTATTCAACTATAGGTAATCAATGCATAATCAAAGAGAACCATCCTTCTTCTTAACGAAAATAACTAGCACACCCCAAGGAGAAATACTAGGACGAATGAACCCCTTGGCCAACAACTCCTCAACCTGCAACTTCAACTCACTCAACTCCAAAGTAGTCATCTGATATGGTGCTCTCGAAATAGGTTCCGCACCAGGAACCAAGTCAATGCAAAAATCTATGTCTCACTTCAGAGGCATACCAAGAATATCCAAAGGAAACACATCAACATACTCTCAAAGAATAGGGTGACCATCAAGAGAGATTTCTCGACTCTCTTCTTCATCCACATCCTCAAGAGAAACTGCAAAAAGATGACACCCTTGATGCATGCACCACCTAAGTTTCATAGTAGAAATCATACATAAGGATATCGATCACTTAACACCAACAATCCCCACTCTCCTACCATGGTCATATAAACACTCTACTATCTTCAGACTATAGTCTACACGAGCGCTATGAGATGATAACCAATCCATCCCCAACACAACTCCATAGAACCCCAAAGGAATGAATCAAAGGTCAACTAAAGTGACAAAGGGTCCTAGGTCCAACTCACAAATGGGAACAAAGGCATCTACAAATACACACACACACACACCGATAGCCATCTCTACTTACCACCTATCCTCCTGCTTAGCAAACATGAGACCACACCGCTCCATAATGGATGAAGAAAAAAATGAATCTGAAGCACCAGAATAAAAAAGTACAAAGATAGGAATACCACACAACACACCTGTGGTCTCAATAATGGTACTTCGATGCTTAGCCTGGCAGTCATCCGCCACTGCAAATACTCTATGGGATCTACTTGCATCCCCCGCTGTCAGCTTTGATGCAGCTGGCCTCGTTGAGGGCACTGAGTGGCTTTGTGGCCAAACTGACCACAGGAGAAGCAAGCTCCTCTAACAGGTCCTCTACTACCAGACAGCCCACTAGACTGCTGAAAGCTCTCCCCACTAGGGGCCTGAGATGCACCCTAAGAGGACTGCCCTGGAAAATTCTGCCTACTCTTCGGCTAGTTCTTGCTCTTCTGAAACTGAGAGTTTCCATCTTTCTTGCCATGATACTGCTTCGATCTTGATGAGTGTTACTGCTGACCACCCTTAGCGGGTTCCTGAGGACCCCTATGAGGTGCAACAGTCTGGGACTGATTCCCTCTCCCTCTAGACCCACTAAAAGGATCACTCCCAATTTGAACTCTAGACTGGCCGCCATGAGCACGACTAAGGTTCTGCTCCACCAGCCTAGATTTTTCCACGGCTACCTCAATTGAAGCAGGTTAAAAAAATCTCACTCCTCCACTGATGCGGTCATTAAGACCCCTCAAGAAGTGTTGAACAAGCATAGCCTCATCATTGCCGATCCCGACATACTGTTTGAGCTCATAGAACATGTGCTCAAACTGATCTACTAACAACCCAAATTGGCGCAGAGCATAGAACTCGTCTGCACGTGACTGCCTCCACTGGGATGAGAGAAATTGTGCCCTGAATCTCTGCAAAAAGATCTCCCATGACATGGTGTTAATGCTCAAACCGATCCTCTCCTCCTCTAACTGCCACCAGATAGATGTGAAACTCTCAATATGCATGATAGCGCATCTCACCTTAGTGTTGCTACCATATGGATACATGATGAAACATCTATCTAAACTGATAAGCCAAGTCTCTACCTCGAGACCGGTACCTTTACCGTCAAAGAAAGGAGGATTGGAACTCATCAAGTCCCTCATGTGCCCCATGTTAGCTAGATCCTAGTCCACTAGGACCTCTCTCCCTCTAGGAGATCTCTCTCTCTCTGGAATCTGCTGATAAGGCTCCACTACCTGTGCATGGATGGGTTGATCCACCTCAGGTATGGGGCCTAGTCTAGCTAGCACCTCCTAAAACATTTGTCACAACTCTTCCCTTTTGAGAACCTACTCTCCTGAATGCGGTCCCTCCCAATGAACCGACTGATCCCGATCCACACTCGCATGAGTGGGTGGTGGCGAAGGACTATGGCGGGTAGAGCCTCGACCCCATCCTCCTTCTCTGCCTCTGGTGCAACCACCAACACGACCACCTCCCTTGGCTTTCCTGACCATGACCTAACACTGCACAAGAGAAAAAGGTTAATATTAAAGGCACAGAAAGAAGCAATAAAGTCACACCATAAGACCTACACAAAAGGTCAAGGCAAATGGGCTCACTACAAACCCAAAGTACCCAGTGTTGAAACATGGACTCTGATACCAAATGTAATGCCCCACCAGGAACCCCGAAGGAAAACCCACAACAAGGGTGAAACATTTTTTTTTTTAAAGTATAAACATAATAAGTGCTTAACACACAACATGCACGATAACACAAGAAGAAGACTTACACCAGATTTCCTTAAGGGTTACCAATGAAGAATTAAAACCAAAAGATAAATACCACAATTAAGGTTAATCCAATAATCCATCATTAACTCAATCACCACAAGAAGCCATATGCAATAACAGATTGCACCATTGAAAGATTGAAAGGATACAATATAATTTCTCTTCATTAAGCATGTACACATAACATAAAGGAAACTAATAAATAACATCCCAATCTTAGTATTAAATTGCTCTTTCAATACATGGATTCTCAATATACATATAAAGATACAACTTAACCTATTAAAAGGTTACAAAATATCGTGATACAATGACCACATAGGTCTTCAAATAACAATAATCTCCAACATGAGATAAGCATGAGCCACAAACCTTGAAAACACTTGCGAAGCCAATCCTCGCATGAAGGTATGAACAAGAACATCCGATGGGAAGTGGCACTACCACCCGACCATGTAATTCCCAAAATGGAATCACCCCACCATGCTAGGAGATAGTTGAGGACCCTCAAGCAAGCAAATGCATGACATGGTTGACAAAACAATATAACTCCATGACAGCACAAAGTGACTCCACAGTAATCTAGGTGACCCAACATCACAAATACACAAGTGAACCGACATCACACACACAAGTGAACCTAAAGAGAGAGTTTCATCGCATAGCTTAAGATGGATACCATGGTACAACCTCCATAGGTCCCAACTCACTGTCCTAGTAACCTCTCCCGAACCTCAGGTTCCAACTAAGTCTCATGCGGACCCTACCAGCCTTTCGTGAAGACAAGGTGGTCAGTTTTCCATTCTAGGCCTTCTCACTAAATTACGAGCCTCAGTATAAGCACTCACCTATGCGCGAGGTACAATATCTTTATTAATGTTTGAGAACTACCCACCTAATCAATTAATTAGATTATCACTTATTATCTTACTTTCAAAGGGTCATCCTACCTACCACTTTGGGAGAAACCCCCATTCGAAAGAGACTCTCTCAAAGGACACTAAACAAACATGGTCACTCCATGAGGACCCTATGGCGAAGCAGACAACCATAACACCACTATCCAAAAAAAGTGGTCAAAATAATGACATACTGACTCTTGGTTAACCATAAGGCAAAGACACTACATGGTTAAGACAACAAAGTCATCATATATCACTTGGTCAAAGTTACCAAATACGCCACCATAGGACGACTGAACCATAGACCAGGAATAACACAATATAACTCTTGCAAGGAAAGCTAATTTCACTAAGTCCGCACTCAGACAATCTTTGATAAAATCAGCATCATAAGCACTTGCAACATCATTGATTGAAAATCAAATAAAACACTCTTTTACCATTCACATCTATTCAATTTCCAAATCAGTATTCCATCAAGGATAAAATTCATGTCAAATACTCAATCGAATAAAAACATGAATTCCTAACAAGCATTTAATTCATTCCCAGAATATATATCCAAATTAACCAATTTGCATTACTAATTCATGCCTTGATTTCCATTGATAAATTTATTAAACTACATAATAAAAATCATTAGGAAATTACTATTTATATTTAGCATTAAAAACCACTTAAAAATATTTCATTTAATAAAAACTAACTTTATTTCTCATAGGAATTTGTACCACTAAGGGTATAAGGTTATGCTGGGGTCGAGACCAACCCGCAGCAGTGTCACTGCCAAGGCTGCAGACACTACCTACCGGTAGCAGGCCTACTAACTGGTAGTGCTATTGTCGATCGGTAGTAGACGCTACTGACCGATAGCATTGCTACCAACCAGTAGTAGTCCTACAGACTGATAGTGGCTGCTACCGCCGGTAGTAGCCACTACGGACTAGTAGCAGTCCTACCAACCGATAGTACTACTTTCGAATGTTAACAGTCCTACCGACCAGTAGTACTACTTCCGAATGGTAACAGTCCTACCGACCGGTAGTGCTGCTTCCAAATGGTAACAGTCCTACCGACCGGTAGTGCTGCTTCCAAATGGTAACAGTCCTGCCGATCGGTAGTACTGCTACCTATGGGAAGCAGACACTACCGACCCGCATGGTGGGACTAGCCCACCATGGGGTAATGTAAAGTCCAAAATAATAAAAATTCTTACTTCTTAAGCATTTAAAAATTACAAGATACTAATTGTTTAAACATAAAATCAACTCATTTCCAGATCGTTTCACGGGAACACACACACAATGCCAAGATCCAATTCAAATGGATATTTACCAATACGATAAATGGTGAAATACAATCACACCAGAACCCCAAATCTTGGGCAATAAGATAATGGGAAGCACACAACAAACTAAATCCAATTCATTCTATTCCAAATAAAAGAGCAACCTAAGAAGTTGATTTTCAAGAACACAACATACATTAAATAGAGAAATGAACCATTTCTTTCCTATAAGAAAACATATGATTTTAGATTCACAAAATCAACAACCACATGCATTCTTTTTTCCATTCCAATCATTCCACCAGAATTTACAAGGAGATTTGCATAATTTCAACACACAGGAAGCAACTGAAAATTTCAAAGTTAAATTTTAAAAACAAGAAGAGATCATCCAACCTTGAAGCAAACTAGCAAGCAAAATGATGGAGAATCCCAATCCTTGCAAACCAAATCAAATTCCAACTCCTCTTCGAGAATGTTTTTTCCAAATTTCTCTTCCCAATTTTCTGTCCCTCTTCTTCCCATGAATTTCCAGGCATATATGGAAAAATATATTTCAACCTAAACTTTATAGGTTGAAAGTTTTTCCATCCACTCAGATTTAAATAATTTAAAAGTAAAAGGCAATCAAATTTACTCTTTTTTTAAAAGCAATTGTTTTCCAACAATAAAATGAAAAAGTCAATTGGAAAGGTAAAAGGAAAAGCTTTTATTTTATTTCCTATTTTCCAAAATACTTTCTTTCAACATAATCATTTAACATTTAAATGGCTAGGCAATTATTTATTTCCTTCCACAAATATATCAATATAACTTTACACAATGAAATAAGCCATTTAACCATTTAATCTAGCAAACCATTAATTTAATTAAATCAATAATCTCAAAGCATATTAATTAACTAATTACGCCAACATAAGATAGCATCATCCATTCAATTAAATAACCATTCAGATGAACGAAAGCATGCAAAACAAAGAATGATCAAATGATGACTCACAAATGACCAAACCAAAGTACTATGACTCGCATACCAGCCAAACGGGAAAGACAATGACTAACAACACTCACATGAGTGTAATTGCGGGTCAAGTTAGGGTCCAACAACTATATCCTCCACTCCCATCGGACATATAAGGCACACTCAGACTTGTGAAACTAGGTGGAGTCGATACCCCGTACCTACCTGGTACTTGTACTTGCAATGTCCTGCACCAAAGAACCACACATGCATATAGACAAATATATATATACATGACACACACATCGATGAAGGAGAGTTGTGACGTTCCCTATCTCACCGGAGTGAGTGAAGGAAAATCATCTCCTCGCATCCCACACACATGCAACCATGCAACACATAAATAACACATCACACATATAGCGTAAGAGTGTCAGTCCATGATAATGTTCCATAAAATAACATTAATCATAAGCGCTGAGATACTGCATACAAATCATACACCATAAATCCACATAAAGCATGAAATAACATCGCATAAAATCTGAATCAATATACAATAATGTTCCATTGAAGTCAATCAAAAACATACAAAACGAGTCTGATCAGGGAGGGGTACTACAGTTTTCCCCATCTTCAAATTATTAATGGTTTAGCTACCATAAGTGTTATAAAGTAAACATTTGGTGCAAAATGCTGATTTCAATGTCAAGTTTGGCCAAAAAGTGTAACCCATTATTGTAGGATCACCCATATATACATCTATAGATTATAAAGAAAATAATTCAAATAGGGCTTTTGACACATCTACATGTCATGATAATTAGTTATATTAATTATTAAAGATCTTTTATACTCAATTATTTTTACTTATAAAATATTCATTTTAGATGTTTCACCTAGAGAATGGATTGGTCATTTGATGGGATCATAAACCATACCAGTTTTTGACCCTTGGCAATTCATTCATTATGGTGAATGATTACTAGATATAATGATTCACTAATATTAGGGGATTTATTATTAGAATTTTGTGTGGTTATGAGTTTGTGTAGTTGCATAGAGGACATCTCATGTGGGTTCAATGTGATTTTTATGTGTAAATAAAATTTGACCCCATAATTATAAGACTCTCTATATAGGGTCATGTATCATTTGATTGTGATATACTTGTGAACTCATATGATGTTTAGATTATGTGTACATGACTATAAGAATCCCACATGTGAAATCAAGTTCAAGATACCAGAGTAGTCAGTTGGTTGTCACCATTACTGAGTAAGTGACTAATACTTGAAGCCATTCACTATAGCTTGAGTATTAGTTTTCTTTCACTAGTAGCATGAAGGTGATAATCCCAAGAGCTAGACATATTCTGATACATGAGTGGTTAGTTAACTGTCATGAACATTGTGCAAGTGAAAAATGTCTAGAGTTGTTTCCTATATCTTCAAGTCTAGCCAACTATCACTAGTAGCGCAAAGGTGATTAGTCCCAAGGGCTACTCAAGTAAAATCACCAAGGACACATTGTGTTATATGTTTGATGCTAACCCTTATAGGTTGGATATTCTTGTCACTAATGACCTAAGAGTGATAGACATTTGTACCCAATGAAGTAATGGTTCTATGTTAAGGTATGTGCAAGAAGTTGAGTCCAATAAAAAAGAGTGACTTCGGACAAGTGCTAATGACCTTTTTTGTAGATTTTTTTACGAAATGAAAACCCATTATAGATGATAGTGTCTAGATTCCAAATATGTAATATTTTAGGATTCAATTTTTTTTTCTATTTTTAATTAATTTATAATGAAATTGGTCCATAAACTTGAAATAACAAGTTTTCTTATTTTTTAATAAATTTTAATTTTTTATGTCTTTTGAAAAACAAATTATATAAAATTAATCTACACACAATTCTTTTGAAAATATAAAAAACTTCAAAAAATGATAAGTTTAGACCTCTAGTTATAGTGGCCATACATGAGGGGTTTTCAAAACAACAATTAGGGCCAATAGAAAAATTAATAAAAAATATGATATTCACTAAAAAATATAAAAACATCCTCATCAATCTTAAGTGTTTTACACATATTTTCCTAAGAGGATCCAAAAAATACTTTTATTTAGGTCAAAATATGGTGGTTGTACACATGCATGATATGGTCCTAAAAAAGTGACTTTTAGACTATGGTTTTAAGATACATGCCTATTTAAAGTTAATTTGTAGCATCTGGGTATAAAATAAATTACATATTTGAAAGTTATACTTGGAGTACTACATTTAATATTAATGAATTTTTTTTAGATAAGTGCTTCAAAGTTTTAGATCAATTGTGACAAATTCTAAAAATTCGAAAAAACTCTTCCACTTTTTGGCCAAAAAGTGGACTCAACTTCTTGCACCTATATTATAAATTATTAAAATTATTAATAGTTCTATGTGAAACTAATGATGATCACAAGTAGTAGGGGATGGTTTCCATCATCACAATTGGTGTAGAGGACCAAGGAAAAGGATGGGGCCCATAATGTTGCATGAGATGCATCGACCTTCTTTTTTAGTTTAGATTCACTAAAAGGGTATATTATAATCATTCACTATGTGTGCTAGTCACTCACTGTGTATATATAAGTCCTTTTTTGTCTACTTATATTATTGTTCTTGGGTATTGTGCACATTATTATATCAATGCCCATGTGAGTGATGAAATCAAGTTGTATGGGATGCTTGATTGTTGTCATATAGGTGGTAGTAGATTGGAGGTGTAGTATGGGATGTAGTGACATCCCTTTTCTAGATGAGATCTACTTATAGGGTTCTATAATTGTGAATCAAATAGAGGGATGATGTATGTAGTAGGTTGCATTTCCACTTTACTAGTTGACCTTTATGTGAATACGCATATGTGTGGATCATTTATATTAGATATACATGATTTATGCTTAAGCTAGTCACTATTGTACTTGTGATGTGCATATGAGCTAGCCACTATTGTACCTATGATGTGTGTATGAGCTAGTTAATAATGTACTTGTGATGTGTAAGAGGTCTAGTCATTATTATAATTGTGATGTTCGTATGAGCTAATTAGCTTGTGTATAAATGATGTATGCTTGAGCCGACCACTATATGAACTTGGTACTTCGGAATGAAATTGACTCCTATGTGGATTTGTGTATGTTTTTACACTAATGATTAGTATTGATTGGCATGGTACTTACACTTGATGACTGTTGACTAGGAAATCGAGAATGAACGAGCATGAAATTAACTAAGCTAATCATGATCATTAAACAACACGCAAAGCTCCTAATTTAATCAACAAAGCAATCAAAATGAAGCATGAAAGAAAACATGAATCAAACCATCCTTTCTATGCTCTTTTGATGGTTCTTTGCTTTTTCTTCTTTCTTCTCTAATACGAGTACGTTGCTCTCAATTTACAAGATGCACAGCTACAAAAGAAAGGGTGATGATAGCTAGAATACTAGAAATTAATTTGACAAAATAATGATGAGAAAATTAGATTTGACAGAGTAACAGTGCTAAAACTCGAAAAACTAATTGTCTTGAATGAAGAATGAGGCCTCCTTTTATAAAAATTCATATTTCAATGAATGACCAAGATTGATTTGATTTTTGAGAAATTGAATGGACACGATCGAGTGCAACTTAAAGCTGTCATTTAGGAGATGAGTTAAAATGGAAGAAAGCCAAAGAGATCAAGTCTATCAAGAAAGAAGATATTATGGAGACTTAATAATTAAAAATCATTAATTATCTCCACATGAGAGGATAAATAGGAGGAATTAATAAATAAAATTTATTAATGATCTCCTCATCAAAATAAGATTAAATAAATTAATAAATTAAAATTTATTAATTATCTCTATTTAAGAAGAAGATAAATATGATAAATTAATATTTATAATTTATTCCTCATGTTTATCAATTAGACAATTAAATAAAATGAATTTATTTAGTTGATGGAACAAGAGATAAATAAAAAATGTTATTTATTTATTTATCTTAGAAGAAATGTTAGTGAAAGAGGCTTAATAAATTAAATAATTAATTTAATCCTAAGAGGGAATCAAGTCAAACTAATGTCCACATACTTCAATTTGGTCAAATTGAGTTAAATTGAATCAAATCAGGTGAAATTGGGAAGAAAATGGGAAGAATTGGGAGAATTGGGTCAAAATGGGTAAACGGGTCAAAATGAGTCAAAAGATAGGAAATGGGATCAAAATGATGTTATAGGACATCAAATGGCATCAAAATGATGCCATAAGATCGAAATGGGGACAAATTTTTTTATTAGAACAAGTTTTGGGAGAAAATGATACCATATAATTGAAATGGGGACAAAATGATATCAACAAGGTAGGTTTTGGGACAAATTGATGTATAGGATCAAAATGGGGACAAAATGATATCAACAAGATAGGTTTTGGGACAAATTGATTATTGAATATACTAATATAAAAGACAACTAAGAGGGGGGGGGGTGTGAATCAATTGTATAAAATATTAATCTTATTTCCCAAAGCAGATCTACAACAACTTAACCTTAACACATAATCCACAAAAATATATGAACATGAAACATCAAACACACCATGCATAATAAGACCAAATATTACATGTAAAACCCTATTAGGAGAAAAACCATGGAGAAGCTATTCTTAAGATATGAACACCTATTAGGGTGACACCAATTAAGACTATTTTTACAAAGAAAGGCTCACTACTAGAGGGCTCATTGTTTGAGAGAAATAAAGAAGAGGCTCATTTCCTGAGAGAAAGAAAGAAGAGGATCACTACGAAAATGAAGAATAATAAAAGAGAAAGAATCCACCACAAATGCACTTCTACAACTGCAAGATCTATGGATATCTTTAGCTCACTACTTTCGATAGCTAACACATGAAAGCTCACACAACTAAACTCTTTTCACCAACCCAACACCAATTGCCAAACTATCAAGAAGATAGATCCTCTTTCATACACCTTCATCATATTCCACTTTCTTTCAACCATACACACACATACATGCATATATATATATATATATATATATATATATATATATATATATATATATATATATCATTTATAATATCCAAGCATCACTATACATATCATCCTCTCATATGCAAAATCTCCCAAGGCCGACTAAGCAACTTAACTAAACACAATTCAAATTAGGGCGACACTAAATATTCTGTGGTGGAGAAGAAAATAAAGTGGACCATAATACATCTTAATCAAGACCAAAAAGACTATCAAACATATTATGCAAAATTCCATAATCAGCAGGGCAACAAAGTAGACTGTAAACACCTGAGATCGGCCAAACCTAGAGTGAACACCATCAATATTGAAAATCATGCTTCTGGAGTCCAAGAACATGTGCCAACTAAATAGAATGAAGCTAAGGACATTGTCATCCTAACTCCAAAAATGCAATGCTAGAAACTCTAACATGGACAAATGTGAAGCATACATTTCACACAAAAATACTATCAACCATACTGGTAAACACGACTTCCATATCATAGAAATCCAAAGAACCAAATCTAGAATATAATATCTCCAAACATAGCTTAAAAACATGTCCAAACCGCAAGAATATATGTGCAACATAGAAGATATGCAGAGAAAATTACCTAGCACAACTGCACAAAAAGCTCAACAACACTTACACCAAGTAGTCGCTAATGACAACCAAAGCATGTTGATATCAAAACCAAAGAACGTTGACATCAATGACAACACACAAGAAACTCATTCCGATTAACCTTGCAACATTGATATCATAGGATTGGAAGGGGGACAAAATGATATCATCAGGATAGGTTTTGGGACAAAATGATATCAACGGGATAGGTTTTAGGATAAATTGATATCATAAAATCAAAATAGGGACAAAATGGTATCAACGAGACAAGTTTTGATTAAATTGAAGGAGAGAGGAATGAGACAGGATTGATGAACGAAAATACATGTTAGAAATAGGAGATGTAGGCGTTGACCATTTTATAGTGTCTACAATGATAATTTGTTATCATTCTAATGTAATTGAATCAAATCAAAATCTTACAATTGATGAATAGTCGTGAGTAAAAAGAAGATGAGAGATCTCATCCAAATAGAGAGGATTATTTCTCTCTATCATTGGTGCATGAACTATGAAGCCTCTAATTTTAAAGGGGATACATAGGCAACACCATCGTGAATCCTCAAGGTTAAATTCTAGTTCTAGGTTTTACCCTATCTATGGAAGATTACAAATTTCTAGCGTAATGAATATGAGTGGTGTGTAGAGTTTTTATAATGATTATGGTTATAAAAGTTTTGAGGTTAGCACTTCTATGCTAGATGAAAG
Organism: Cryptomeria japonica; assembly: GCF_030272615.1. Classification (NCBI taxonomy): domain Eukaryota; kingdom Viridiplantae; phylum Streptophyta; class Pinopsida; order Cupressales; family Cupressaceae; genus Cryptomeria; species Cryptomeria japonica. The sequence continues at coordinate 499,419,999 of NC_081414.1, forward strand.
TTGTTTGGTCAATTTAGTTGGTAGTTGTTGTAAATTAAATTAGAAAAATGTAATAATTGAAGGGAAATTGTTAGATTTTTGACAACCAAATTACCCTTCAATACATGTACTTAGATGATTACACTTTGATATCTCATATATTTATTGGTATATGTTTTTATTTTGGATACTTATTTTATGATTAATGAGCTTTATATGGTCATATTGCTTACGTTTCCTTTTTATCCTAGATTCTCTATAATATTGCATCATATGTTTACAATCAATTAGAGGGGATGCATAATATCACTAATGCTCTTTGATGACTATTATTATAGTGATGCACTCTTATATATTATGGCTCATTATTCACAACATGTCTCCTAATTTTCCTAAGAGATATGACTTTTACCATGACTATAATGTATCTATTTGTGCCCAATAGATATATCTTTGATTGTTCCTATTGATGTCACTCACCATATTCTTAATGGAATATGGTTCCTACCTTGACTAATATATATTAGTTAATTTTTTATGCCTCAGATTTCACTAATACATATGGTTCCTATAATGCCTAATAAATATTCAATTTTTTATAGCTCCAACCATGCCAAATTTTTCTTCTTCTTTTACTTCTTATTTTAGATAATATTGATTAGTTGTTTTGATTAGGTAAAATGGTAGAGGGGTTAAACCCTTACATAATTGACTACTAGGTGTAAAATAGAGGTCTCATGAGCTATGAGACCACCAAAAAAGCCAAAGAGAAAGTACAGACAACGCCTTTCACCAGAGCTTCAAATTGGTAGGAAACAAAGGTATCGATCTTGAACAAAGACAACTCTTACTTGACCCCAAGAAGAGGGAGACAAGAGGACACATGACCTTTTCTTTTTCTACAGACCACAATCCAAGTGATGGAATCATCTAGAATCTCACCAGGAGGGGAAGAGAGAGAAATCCTCTCCTTAGGAGGGAAAAAAAAGGACGAAGAGGGAATTAAAAAAGGATGAGGAGAAAGGAAACCAACATCTATAGAAGAAGACAAGATAAAAACATTAGCTTTCAGAGAAGTAGGAGGAGGGATCAAAGAAAAAGGAGCCACCATAGGGTCCATGAGACAAGACACGACCACCCTTGAAACAAGCCCATCAAAAGCTTGAGAAGAAGAACCCTTTGAGGGAAAAGAATACTCAATAGTCAAATGAACATCATGCTAGATTCAATGACAGTCCCATAGACACTAAGAGGGGGGAGGTGGGAGGAATCAATGTCTAACCGGTTAATTGAATATTTAAACTTATTTATAACTTTGTAACCCAAAATAGTGTACTAGTAAATAAGAATAAATGTAGTAAATAGAAATAACAGAGACAACATAGAAACACACCATAACACAAGATATTTTAATGAGGAAACCCGATGTGGGAAAAACCTTGGTGGGATTTGTGACCCACAATATTTACTCACTGTCCAATGAATAAATACTACTAACAATAAAGGGGCATGAACATTTAGGGAGGCCAACAACCTAGAGCTCACAGCTCAATGAAGAGTCTCATTGACTACAAAATGGATAATTAAATCCAATACAATGTACTGCTCAAAACAACATCTCTAATGCCTGGTTCAGTACTAGTTTAAGCTCAGATAGATACCTTAACCAAAAACCTTCGCTACCACAATTATCTTCTACCATACATTCCTATCTTTCTTCTACTATCTATCTATGTCAAAATGATCTATAAGATCTCATACATATATGAGTCTTTACAATATACCATGTTAGATTATAAAAGATAATTATATTACAATAAATAAAAGTCCATCCCATGTCGGCCTGAGTGTCAGTATGCTTTGTTGCCGATGTAATCTAAATGCTGGTGTAAGCGCCTGCTGGTACCAGTGTCTTCTAGTGTATGATATATGTGATGTCGGGCATGTAGAAACCTATTTCCGATTGGTTGCTAGTTGGTTGCCATCAATGAAAACATCAACTATTCTCATTAGAGTGTAGAATACCAACACATCATGTTGAACACAAATGGACCAGTGAGAGGGGGGCGCTAAATCAATGATAATCAATAACTTGAACTTACTTTATAATCTAAGCTTTAGTAACATAAATAAAGAAACTATAAGCAATGAAATTGAGCACATTTTCACACACACACAAGGCAAGCACATAACATAGGATATGCGAGGAAAACCCACAGTGGGAAAAATCTTGGTGAGAAATTTTGTTGGAGTCTACTGCTCCAATCTAGCCTCACAAGTAAATCACTAGTTACAACATTTATGGGCACCAACCCAAAGGAGAACCAACCCCTACTCTGAGAACCCACTTAGAGATTTAAAAAGATCCAATAAAATAATTTGATAAAATGAAAACCTTGTTACAAATAATTTTTGTAACACCTTACTACTGCCCTGAAATGATATCTCGTTGATACTTCATCTCTGCCTTCCTGTCTCTGTAGACCAATCTTATTTTTATGCCACACTCTATGTGGCTAACCCACTATGTTATCTGTCACTGCTCTCAGCTCTCTGTTGTCCACCTATGTGCTTTTCTTTTTGTCTTCTTCTTGTCTTCTGGAAAAAACTCTATGTTTTCTACTCTAACCACTCATCCTTCTCTGCCTCTCACAGTGTATATAATTGACTGTGTTATCTTCATCAGCTCTGCACTCTCTAATCACTTTGTCTCTATTGTACTCTTCTATTTTTGTTCTCTTCTAGCTCTCTATTCTGTATCTTCTGCACTCTCTTATTTGTCTTTTGCTATCAACCCCTTCTACCAACCTTTTGTTCTTTATTCTATATTCTTCACCTCCTTGTTGTACCTATTTATCTTGTTTGTGTTGCCTTCTTAATCCTCTATTTTCTTCTTTAAGCTTTAACCTTCTGCTATATCTAATATCCTCTTCACCTTTTAGATACAATTTTTTATGCAATGTTATTGACCACTCAGATGTCATGTTACTGGCACCTATGGAAAACACCTTTCTGTGGCCCCTCTTCAATTCCCTATTCAATAACCTCTATTTTTACTTGTAGGGATATTTCACCTGCACGCCTCCACTTAATCCTACACCTAAAACTATCCACTAACTTCACTTAGTCGTAATCTAAGTACAACTGAGATTTTCCCTCCAAAATAGATATCATCAAAAAATAGTTCCAGCCATTAAAATATTTTTTCTTATCTCTTCTTTAGACTGGTAGCTATCTAAATTAAATGCCATCTACCATTTTTCAGTAACCTCTGCAATTCTTTTCATTTCCTTCTATCTCAAGGCACACACATAGATCTACCCACCAAAAAGAATTTTAAAATAATCTTCTTGAGCCACCAAATGATCTTTCGCGTCTCTCCATTTCAATCTAGTAGTTGTTCATATTAAATTCTACCTTCCTTCTTTACCCAACAATTTTTGCAGTTAGGTTTTCCTTTACACAAAATCTCGCTACTGAAAATATATTTTTGACTACAACACTACTCAACATTTAATTTTTTCCTTGTTTGTTGTGTAGATAAAAAATCTCTTTTTATACGCATGCTCTTTTCAAAAATTTGTCCACCTAATCATTCACATGTAAATCAACCACATGGTGGATGGTGGGACCTATCAACAAATCCCTCTGCTCACAAAAATTCCACGTGTGGAAGAAATACACGTTGGATTCATGAGCTACATTGAAGTGTTTCACAGATTGAATAACATGTGTGTTAAGCACTTCACGAAACAACAAAACCTTCCTTCCTGCAGGATGGCAAGATAACACGCATTCTACCATTTTCATTATCCTACATCATTTTCTCTCATGCCTTCTTACCCATGCAGGCTGGTAGGATGCATCACTTTTCCTTTCATTTTCCTACCCCGCAAGACCATTTTATTCTAAGCCTGTACGGTGCAAGATAGTGGGGTGTTCCATTCTCCCTTCATTTTCTTATCCCATAGAATCAATTTACTTTGGTCATCCAGTGACGCGGGATGGAAGGAAGCCACTACTTCACCTTGTCTTTTGTCTCCTCATGCAACCTAACTTTACACAGGATAGTGAGAGACCCGATTTTCTATTTCTTTATGTTTTCCCATGAAGTTTCTTGGCTTCGACAAGTAACTCGCTGCGGGGTAGCGGGGGATGCCATTTGTCTTGCTTTTAAGTTACCCTGCAGGGTCATTTTACACCCATATAACCTATTGCAGGATGACGAGATAACCTCATGCTTCTACCTTATTGTTAACTCGGAAGGAAACCTTCTACTAAGCTCCTTGGTTGTGGGATAGCGGGGCACATAACCTGTTGCATTATGTGCACCCCTCATGACAATTAGCCTTACCCCACATAGTCATCTTTCTTCCATCTTTCATGTTGTAGGGTGGCAGGATGACTAACTTCCCACATTATTGACATCATCTGCCACAGTTCAGTGTTACCCCGCAATGTTATTTTACTTCCATCCTTTATACCACAGGACAACGGGGGTTGCATAATCGTCACGTTATTGAGATCCCTAACGTAGTTTACCCTTACCCCGCAGGGAATTTTGTCGACAGTCCATCTTTTTGTGGGATGGCAGGGTGACTAACCCATCATGTTATTGATGTTCCCTATCAAAATTTGGTGACTAGCCCACATAGTGCTTTGCCTTAGGTGTTTCCTGTTGCGGGATGGTGGGCCAGTATAACCATCATGTTATTGACATACCTTGTCGCATAACCATCATGTTATGCACTTCATCATCACAGTTTCACAACAGTCCTTTGGTCAATGTATATATTTGATTGTGTGATAGCAATAGTGATAACCTGCATGTTATGCACTCTGCCTATAACACATGACATGTTATACACAACTGCAACTATACTTTTTTTGAGTCAGACTAGATTTCACAATCCCTTCCCAACTCAATGGCTGATGACTTCTTCATCCAAATTTCACTCCCAATAGCACATCCCTTGCTTGCCTTCTATATCTCCACATGGGACTAAAATGATGAGTTATATGATGTTACAACAACACTTATGCTCTTGGCCAATCCTGTTTGCCTCATGCCATCACAACATTATGGCCTTGGTCCTCTATCCACTGGCAAGTCCAATATCTGACTCCTTTGTGCTCTCTATCTTATTTAAGGCCATAGACTCCATGCAACCTCTATGCATATTGATTCAACCTGCACAACTCTGTTATCCTGATGCAATGCTATATCAACTAATCTAATCTTCCTTTGAGACCTCATCATCCTGCATTGTTGTACTTATCCAACCTATTATCCTACATGCCTTTGCATCTCGATCCAATCTGCTCTCTACATCATAGTCCAGTGGGTGTGGAGCAATCACTTTACACATTCTGTATCAGGGTATACTTGTTCTCTATGGAACTTATCATGGTGTATCTCTATCTAGTACTGCAACTACTGACATCAATCATCTCTGTATACTCATGTTGACATCAATGACAACTTTAATGCCAACAATCTCTCCCTTTTGCACTGATGTCAACACCTATTATCTCTCTCCCCCTTTGACAACAATGGCAAAGGGTATGACTGCCTATAAAAATTCATTTAATTTTCATATTGACTACCAAATATAGATACTAATTAACACATCTTTTGATATACAAATAGAAGACTCCCCCTTTGATGTATATCCCTATTGAAACTTTTCAACTAGATATAGCCTTTCATAAAATTGCAGAAACATTCAACCTATGAAAATTAATCATCATTTGCCTGAAACACATCTCTTCCTTTAATTCAAACTACTTCTCCCCCTATATACATAAGCTCCCCTGTGACATTATAGAGATGAGAAAGATGAACCATTATTACAATATAAAGAGCACTGCCAATACTACTTATAAAGATTATAGATCCCCCCCTCCCCCCCCCCGAGAACAAGCAAGAGATTCAAGGATGAACAAAATGAGTCAGTAAGCTCCCCCTAAACTGATGCACTAGTATGATGATTGCATGTACCTTAGTTGCCTAAATTCTAGATGAACCATTATTGCAACTCATGACATATCCACAACTCATTATAGCTAGCTTTCAGATTTTATGCATTGTCTATCTTTGCAATTCATTCCACACTATCATCTTTGTCCTTCATGTAACATGTCCTTTCAGCTACAATATTATATTATCCTTTCTTCTTTCCTCTTGACACCTTCACTCTTGCATAGCAATTTGACAACATAGACATCCTGTACCTCCATAATTGCCCTTAGATTTTAACTCTAATCTGAGTGTTCATCCACCTTGACACTTTAGTTTACAAAGATTCATCTGCAACCTTATATATGCAAGTGTGCAACAACATCCATATGCCAAAAATGTCAAGGCCTGATAAGAAACCAAGACATAAACTTCTCCAAATCATCTATTGCCGACATGCACAAACTCAACTATCTTCAACAAAACTTATAAAAAAAATTTTGTCAACCACAATCATCAATTGAAATAAGTATATACAATCATCATCTCTACCAACTTTTCTATCAATTATTCTTCCAAAAATTAGGGGGTTAATGATGTCATCTTGCATAGCTCCCCCCAAGGATCTACTTCTCCTTAAGATTGAGGAGATATCACTTGTGCATGGTATGTACAATGCCTTCTCATAGATACATTCTTCCCTTTCTCATATCCTTGATTGCACTTTCTTTTCTATACCTTCACAGACCCTTTGTTCTACACATTTGGAGCATTACCCTTCTCGCTATATCTAGATGGTGTCATCTGGTTTCTTCTGCAATCTACATTCCTGTTACCAATAGATGGAACAAAATGGTTTCTTGGCATAACAAGAGCATTTTTTATTTTGTTCCATGCCAAATCTTGTCTTTCATAATATCTACCCTTCCTTACATGAGGACCATAATTGTTATATATTACATTTTTATGGAAGGGGAAGGTTGAGAGGTTTCCACTAGACTGAGAAGTTTTTCTTCTACACTCAAGACTCCTATGACCAATTTTATTGCAGCTATAACAAATGGCATTTACATTTCTTGAGGCAAAAAATGGGCTCTTCCTATTTCTAGAGACAACAACTTGACCTATCCTAGACCTATATTTTGCATTCAGTTGCCCTATGCCCATGACCTTTGCATGGATAAAAATAGCCGAAAAAAAAGAGTAGTAACTTACAAATTGATGTTTCCAAGTGTGTGGGGATCTTGTTAATTGGCTTGCTTCATTTCTTCTTCTTTTGTTGTTGGGATTGGGTTTTATATTTGCAGTAGTTACATGACCTAAATTCGTCTTATTCTCAGTCTGGTAAGCAGTAGCATGTTTTGGTTTTCTATGCCTCCTCCTTGTGTTCTTATCTCTAATGAGGCTATCTTAATTAAACTTACCTTTTCCTTTATGATCAACATCATTCTTTCTTGTAGCAGTAGCCTTTGTCTTCGTATTATCAGCAATGTTGTTTAAATATATCTTCTTCCTTGGGTCATTCTTGACTATGAAGGTTTGCCCATTACCATTATCATTTGAAGATACAAATTGTATGTCCTCCTTTGATGAATTCATTTTGGTGGAACATTGACCAACTTAATATCCAATGCCTATAAAATCCTATGTTTTTCTTCTGCCTATTCAACATGTCATTTATTGCATTGGTACTACTCTCACACTTCATCCTCAACTTGAGATCTTCCTTGCAACTCTTAAGATCTTTCTTGATATTTGTCATTTCATCTTCTAGCTTTTGGCATCCCTTTTCTTTAGCCTCTAATTTAGATTTTATTACTTCACTCATCCTCTTGGCATCTTCCAGTTGAGTTGTCAATGCAATGATAGTTTGATTGGATTCTTCAAGACTTTTTCTTAGCTAACCTTGTTCTTTTGTGGCTGACTTCTTGTATTTTTTATATTCCTTCCTTATTTTATTTATTTCTTTAAGAGCACATACTAATTCTTCTTCAAGATCCCCTTCAACATCAACTTCCTCTTCGCCTTCATCATCACTTCCAAATACATCTTGCATTATGGATTGATTTTCATTTTCACACTTTGATGTTTTCTTCTCATTTTGGGTTTCTTGTTCCATGAGTAGTTGGGCTTCCTTTTCATTTTAATTGTAGATACAATCTGATCTTCTCTTATTTTCTGTACATCTGTCAGCTCCCTTATTCTTCTTCATCCTTTTACAATCTAATATGATAGTACTAGGTCATTCTCCATAGACTTTCTTCAGTTTGTCCCATACATTCTTTGCAAACTTACATTTCCTAACCTTTGAAGACACAGTATCAGACAATCCATTGAGAATAACTTTCTTAGCTATAGCATTGCATTCATATTCTTTTTTAGCTTTAGGTTTAGTAGGAGTAGTAGGAATAGAGTATTCATTCTTAATTGACATCCAAACATCATAACCTAAGGCAGACAAATAGGTTTCTATTCTTAAACTTCAAAAGACATAGTTTGTGCCATCAAACATTGGTATATTAGTTGAAGAAGACTCATACATAACTATTGTGTTCACACACCAGAATCTACCCAAGCTAGAGATAGATTATCTAATAGGGAACCTAGGACTCCGATACCAATTATTGAACACAAATGGACCAGTGAGAGGGGGGGTGAATCAGTGGTAATCAAAAACTTGAACTTAATTATAATCTAAGCTTTAATAACATAAATCAAGAAACTATAAGCAATGATATTAAGCACATTTGCACACACACACACAAGGAAAACACTTAACATAGGATATATGAGGAAAACCCATGATGGGAAAAAAATCAATGAGAAATACTACTGGAGTCTACTGGTCCAATCCAGCCTCACAAGAAAATCACTAATTACAACACTTATGGGCACCAACTTAAAGGAGAACCAACCCCTAAAGTTTATGGGCACCAACCCAAAGGAGCACCAACCTTTAGCTTTATGGGCACCAACCCAAAAGAGCACTAACCCCTGGCTTTATGGGCACCAACCCAAAGGAGCACCAACCCCTATTCTAAGCATCCACTCAGAGATTTACAAAGACTCAATAAAATAATTTTATACAATAAAAAACCTTGTTACAAATAAGTTTTGTAACACCTTACTGATTCCTCAAAATGATATCTCACTGATACTTCATCTCTGCCTTCTTGTCTCTATAGATCAGTCTTCTTTTTTTGCCTCACTCTGTGTGACTAACCTGTTGTGTTATCTAACACTTCTCTCAGCTCTCTATACTCTAATCTATGCTCTCCACCTCCATGCTTTGCTCTTTGTCTTCTTCTTGTCTTTTGAACATAACTCTCTATTTTCTACTCTAATCACTCATCCTTCTCTTCCTCTCATAGTGTATATAACTCACTGTGTTATTTGCATCGACTCTGCACTCTCTGATCACTTTGTCTTTTCTGCACTCTTCTACTCTTCTTCTTGTCCATCTCTCTATTCTCTATATTCTGCACTCTGCTATCTGTCTTTTTCTATCAGCCCCTTCTGCCAACCTTCTATTTTTTATTCTATCTTCTTCACCTCCTTGTTGTACCTATTTATCTTGTTTGTTATGCCTTCTTAATCCTCTATTTTATTATTTCAACTTCAACCTTTAGCTATCTCTAATCTCCTCTTCACCTATAGATTACTCTGCTTGCAATCTTTTCTACAATGTTATTGACAGCTTAGACGTCGTGTTATTGACACCTGCGGAAAAATGCCTTTCTATGGTCCCTCTTCAATTCCCTCTATTTAGTAGCCTCTAGTTTTACTTGCAAAGATATTTCACCTGCACGCCTCCACTCAATCCTACACCTAAAACTATCCACTAACTTCACTTAGTGGTAATCTACGTACAATTGAGATTTTCCTTCCAAAACATAAATTATCAAAAAACAGTTCCAACCATTAAAATAATTTTTCTTATCTCTTCTTTAGACCAGCAGCCATCCAAATTAAATGTCATCTACCATCTTTCAGTAACCTTTGCAATCCTTTTGATTTTCTTCTGTCTCGAGGCACACACACAGATCTTCCCGCTAAAAAGAATTTTAAAAAGTATTCTTGAACCACCAAATGATCTTCCATCTCTCTCCATTTTAGTCTGGTAGCTGTCCATATTAAATGCTACCTTCCTTCTTTACCTAACTATTTATGTAGTTAGGTTTTTATTTACACACAATCTCCATTCTGAAAATATATTCTCGTCTACAACACTACTCAGCATTTAATTCTTTCCTTGTTTGTTGTGTAGACAAAATCTCTTTTAATACACATGTTGTTTTCAAAAATTTGTCAACCTAATCATTCACATGTCAATCAACCACATGGAAGATGGTGGGACCCATTAATAAATCCCTCTTCTCACAAAAAGTCCACGTGTGGAAGAAATCCATGTTGTATTCATGAGTTGCGCTGAAGTGTTCTGCGGATCTACTAACACGTGTGTTAAGAAATTTGTGAAACAAAAAAACCTTCCTTCCTGAGGGCTGTCAGGATAACACACATTCTACCATTTTCATTATCCCACATCATTTTCTCTCATGCCTTCTTACCTATATGGATTGGTAGGATGCATCACTTTTCTATTCATTTTCCTACCCCGCAAGACCATTTTCTTCTAAGCCTGCACGGTGCGGGATAGTGGGGTGTCTCATTCTCCCTTCATTTTCTTGTCCCATATAATCAATTTGCTTTGGTCATCCAATGACGTGGGATGACAGAAAGCCACTGCTTCATCTCGTCTTTTGTCTCCTCACGCAACCTAACTTTGCAAGGGATGGCAAGAGACCCAATTTTCTATGTCTTTATGTTTCCCCGTGAAGTTTCTTGGCTTCGACTTAACTCGCTGTGGGGTAGATGGGGATGCCATTTGTCTTGCTTTTAAGTTACTCTACAGGGTCATTTTACACCTGTATAACTTGCCACGAGATGGCAGGATAACCTCATGCTCCTATCTTCTTGTTATCTTAGAAAGAAGTCTTCTACTAAGCTCCTTGGCCGTGAGATAGCGGGACACATAACCTATCGTGTTATGCGCACCCCTTGTCACAATTAGCCTTACCTCGCATGGTCATCTTTCTTCCATCTTGCATGTTGCAGGGTGACTAACTTCTCATGTTATTGACATCATCCACCACAGTTAAGTGTTACCCCACAGAATCATTTTACTTCCATCCTTTATACTGTAGGACAACGGGGTCACATAATCGTTGCGTTATTGACATCCTCAAAGTAGTTTACCCTTACCCTGTAGGGAATTCTGTCACCAGTCCATCTTGTTGTGGGATGGCGAGGTGACTAACCCGTCATGTTATTGGTGTTCTCTATCACAGTTTGGCGACTAGCTCGCAAATTGTTTTTCCTTAGGTGTTTCTTGCTATGAGATGGTGGGGCAGTATAACCATCATGTATGCACTTAATCATTGTAGTTTCACAACAACCCTTTTGTCAATGTAGAGATTTGACTACGTGATAGCAATAGTGATAATCTGCATGTTATGCACTCTACTTGTAACATTTGTGTAATTAACACGACGTGTTATACACAACTGCATCTATAGTTTTTCTGTGTCAAACTAGATTTCACAATCCCTTGCCATCTCAATGGCTGATGACTTCTTCATCCAAATTCTAGTCTCAATAGCACATCTCATGCTTGCCTTCTATATCTCCATGTGGGACTAATATGATGAGTTATATGATGTTGCAACAACACTTATGCTCCTGGTCAATCCCATTTTCCCCATGCCATCACAGCATTATGTCCTTGGTCGTCTATCCACCTGCAAGTCCATTATTTGACTCCTTTGTGCTCTCTATCTCATTTAAGGTCATAGACTCCTTGCAACCTCCATGCATATTGATTCAACTTGCACAACTCTTCTATCCTGATGCAACACCATATCAACCTATTTAATCTTCCTTTGATACCTCATCATCCTACATCATTATACTTTGCCATCCTGTTATCCTGCATGCCTTTGCATCTTGATCCAATCTACTCTACATCATAGCTAGTGGGTTTGGAGCAATCATTTTACACATTCTCTATCAATTTGCATCTCTACCTAGTACTGCAACTACTAACATCAATCATCTATGCATACTCATATTGAAATCAATGAAAAATTTAATGCCAACACATGATAGGTGATCATCCACCAAGTAGCAAGGCCCATTCTACAATCCCTAGAATAACTGAAAGCTAAATGGCCAGTAGAACAGTCACAATGACAATGGAAGGGGACCCCCTCATAATCCAATGGTTGATACCATGATTGGTCCCCAACCATCAAAACCATGTCACCATGAAGAGGTAAGGAGATATCTATATCCACTAGAAAATGGGAAAAGGTAGAATGCCTCATGAAGGAAGCATAATCATTAACCTTTAAAAATTGGCCAACAGAGTTTCCAAATATTGATTAGTTGTTGTTCATTCCTATTTTAAATTAACAATATATGTAACTATTGAAACATTTTGCGATTGTAAGTTTTTAGATGGAGCACTCATCAAGAGGAGTACACATGGAATAGTCATCCTTATCCATATTGTTTTAATCTATCTTTTTAAAATGTACGGTATATGCATGAAGTTGTGGTACCAAAAAGGTTCCACACTTCATCTTTTTTTTTTCTCAAAATTCGTCATTTGGCATGCACCAAACACAAAAATAAAACATAAAACCCCAAAATCACCATTGTTGTTTTATTCTACTGCAAACCCATGCCTTGGACGTTTTTTTGCTCCTCTAACATATGCTCACCAAAGAAGACAAATTTTTCCATTCAAGTTGTCCATTCTTTTCCAAAATGCCACCATGATGATGAAGAGCTTGAAGGGGTATGTGTTTATGATTTGTTAGTGTCATTTTTTTATTAAGTTGTAGATTAAACTAGGCTTCTTCATTAAAAATTATTTTAATTGCTGAATTGAGATTCTGCAAGAAAATATTGAAAATAGTCAATCACCTCCTCATGAAGACCCTCTTGAAGAACATGCACATTAAGAACCTCATGAAATCCCTAGGCATCCCATAGGTACACAAGAAAACACATTAGGAAAAATAGAAAAAAACCAAAAACAACTTGAGGAATTGATCACAAGGCTAAAAGATCCCACTAGAAAAAACTCTCATAGGCCAAGTCTTGATAATTCTCTGCAATCTATTGTATCTCATATAGCATTAGTGAGTGGGTAAATCAATTTTTGGTCCAATAAAAAGAAAGAACAAAGACAATTTTATATGCCAACAAATTATCATATTAGGGAGTGAAGAAAAAGAAAATTAACAAATTTGACTTGTGTCCACTTTTCATGGACCCCCAAACTAATCAACCTTTACACCTTGGATGCAAGAGGTTCCCTATCCATTGGTTCCACCACAAAGAGATTAAGAACAATTTTTGGGATGGGTGGTGGATTATTTTTGATCAACCTCTATGCAATAATCATGAGGTACCCTAATACTTTTTGAGGAAACTCTATTACAAGTTTTGTTAAAGTGGGGGCACAATGTGACCCAAACCTTGCACCAAGATCATTGGCCAAACCTATGGTGGAGTATGTCATTATTCCTTCCGTTATGAAGGAGAGTTTCAAGGTCAAAAATTTAGACTCCATTAGCTCACTCACTTAGACCCTTATATAGTATGTTAGGCCTCTAGTAGAGGGTGATGCAAATGATTCTTCTAGGCCTTGAGTTCCAGACTTTTGTTGACCTTGTAGGTCTCTTTGCACTTATGATCCTAAGAATAGTGAGCATGCATGTGCACGACAAGAATCCACTACAAAGAACATTGTCATAACATAATCTTTCTTGAATGAAACATTTGTCATTGATACTTAGGTAAATTTATACAAGTTCATTTCATTCTTTTTATTAAATTTTATTTTGAAATATAATAAACAGAAATCAATAAATGATTATGATAAAACAAATTAGGGTTAAAGTGTTCACAATACTTGTTGCATTCCCACACCACCCTTTTCCATGACTTCATTGACTCCACATGTATGTAACCAATAAAGAAATATAATTATTATATGTGAATAGTTGAATCTTATGTGAATAATTTTCCTAGTATTCATTTTGGATGTCAAGTAGTTTGATACTGGAGCTTCAACATCGACATCTCATAGTGAAGGTCATCAACAAACTTACACCTAGGTAACCAAGTTATTCTTAATGTTGTTGTAAAACAACTTAGATAGTTTTTGTAATTGAAAAACATTTATTGTTTTATTTTTAGATGTTGACATCAGAGACTCCTCCTGTTGTTCACACCCTAATGGAGTATGGTGTTGTTGTATCAGTAGCAAGCTTAGTTGTTTTGATTGAGGTATGAGTAATTAGTAAATCTAACACTACATTTGTTATTTTAATAGTATATTATTGAAAATTTTAATGACATTTTTATTTAGTTTAATATATATCGTGATGCTTGGAGGAGGGGCTTATCACTCCAAATCGTGAATGTGTACCTATTATGGATGAACATCATGATTATTTGTATGTAGTAAGTGATTATTCTATTTTATGTCAATCTAAAATTCAATTTATATATATTAACATCTATACTTTTTATTGTATTAGGTGGAGGTATGGAAAAGTCTGGAGAGGAGGTCGAGTGGTTGCACTCGAAAGACACTTGCATCATATGCATCTCCATCCACTCGACAACCAAAGATATAACGTGATTTTTTTCCTTTCCCTAGAGGGAAATGACTAGATTAGGGTCCTATGTTGTATGCCAATATGACATTTTTGAACATATGTTTTGTATTATGGATATGTGATTCTATATGTCCATATGGCTTTTATCATGCCTATATGACTGTATTCAATATATTCAATACTTTTATCGACATATAATGTGGTATGGACTTATGGATTTTTTAATAATGCAAATTGTTTTTACAATTGTTATCCATAATTGCAGTACAAATGATTAAATGAATAATTTCACAAAGTGTATATCTATAGCACATATACTTACCACGTTATTATCATTTTCAATTCTTACAAGCCTATTATGTGATCTAATAATTGTTGATATTACAAGTAACGTGATAACATGCTTAAGTCTAGATCAAAGGTGCTTTCATGTTTGATTTATTCTTTCACTCAATTTCCTACATCCTATGTTTATTTCATAGGTTCATTAGGACTATATGAATTTTTCAATTTTGAAAAAAAAAAGAGTGTACATGAGGACTTTCCCAAATTTTATCATGAAAGAGGTTTCTTATATGCCTGATTAATGATTGTGTTTATATTTGATAAACTTTATGTTCTATATGTGATTATGGTTGATTTAATTGATAAATTACCTACCAAGCCCTTTACTAAGGATTGAATTACATCGGGAGCTATATGAATATACATTTTTTATTAAGTAGAGAGAGATCTATTATGGCTACCATCCATGAATTTTTATTACATTGAAGGATTATGATTCATAGTTTCACTTAGCATTGTTATTTCAAGAGAATGGTGTAAAATTTCACTAGCTATATTCATATTCACCTAGCATGGGTTCATCATAAAGGTAAAAAAAGAAGAGCATAATACCACATTAAAGCACTCCCTACAGTTGACTTCATCTCAATAATTTTTTCTACTAATAACATTCTTTTGAACATGAGATATTTATCACACAAGATTATGCACCACTACAACCTCTTATTTCTTCTTCTTTTAGAAGTTCCCTCTCCATACATTGTATGATTCAAAATTTGAGCTTATATTGATTCACTTTGCATTTCAATGTGTTCATTTTAGCATCATTAGGAGTTACCTCAAAATCCACACAACACACTATATGAACAAAGGTGATGAACCTAGTAAAAAGAACATAAAAAATGATTATATTGGATACCCTAACTTCATTATTTTGGACTATTTAAATTCTTATTGACATAGAACCATAGTTGTGGTTATAATCATAGCTAGAACATAGTGATTACACAATGATTGGTGTAATAGAGACTTTCCACTATGATCATAGTGATCAATACCATATAGCATGCCATGTACGCCATGTACCTTATCTCATTGAAGAGAGTTATGCACAAATAAGATAGAGATTAGAATATAAAAATATAGGATAGTCATAACTTCATCAGGATTGTCTTAGCTTAATTGTAATTTGTAACATTTAGGACATCTAGGGTACAAAACAAGACCATGCCTAGCATAGATGTTCCCCCCCTGACATGTTGGAACCAATGATTTGACCCCAATACACACAAAGAAAAAATTAGGCTACCTTGAAACTTCATATTGTATGCATTTCAAAATTTTTAGGGCAACAAATAAAACTATCACCATGGCCATATGGTTTCGATTCTTCAGAATATGAAAAAGGTTATTATAAAAGGGCCTCATAAGTCAGAATGTTCATATGCTCGACCAACTCCGAGATACAGCCTGTCAAAGTTTGACAAAAAATTTCACTTAGGGTCAAGAGAAAGTGTTGATAGAGTGTGGGTCAGAATGTTCTACTGAGCTAGGGAGCAAAATAAGAGCATGGATAGCATAAACATGCCTACCTTGACATGTTGGCAGTGACAACATGAACCCATGATACATAGAACAAAAATTAGGCTACCTTGCAACTTCACATTACATGTATCTAACAATTTTTGGGGTAACTAAAAAAATCCACCATGTCCATATGGTTTCAAGTCTTGCAAATCTGAGATAGGTTGTTGTAGAGGGGCCTCACATGATCTCGTAGGTTTAGACGACTCATGTGTATGTGTGTTGGTAGGGTATGGCCTAGAATGTTTAGGAGACTTGGTGAGAAAATAGAGTATAACTAGCATAAACTTGGCCTCCTAGATGTGTTGGCACTAACAATTCATGCCCATGATGAAAAGAATGAAAGTTAAGGCATATTGCAACTTTTGATTGATTCATGTGACACTTTTTAGAGAAGCATAAAAACTCTCACCATGAGCAAATGGTTTTGAGTATTCCAAATATGAGAGAGGTTTTTGTAGAGGGCCCTAACATGACCTTGTAGGTTTAGATGATTCATTTATATGTTCTACACACTTTGAGAAATTCTCTATCAAAGTTTGACAATTCTTGCACTTAAGTTACTTAAAAGAATGTGTCAATATATGGCCTGAAACATTCGAGCGACTTGGCATGTGAAATGAGAGAATACCTAGCATAATCTGGTCTCTCGAATATGTTGGTGCTAATGGTCCATGCCTAAGATGAACAAAATGAAAGTTAGGGCATATTGCAACTTTTGATTGAGTATATGTGATGCTTTTTAGGGCAGTTGAAAAACTCTCGCCATGAGAAAATGGTTTTGAGTATTCAAAATATGAGAGAGGTTTTTGTAGAGGGTTCTAACAAAACCTTGTAGGTTCATATGGTTTGTTCATATGTTCCACAAACTCTCAGAAATTCTCCATCAAAGTTTGATATTTTTCTCACTTAAGGCACTTAAGAGAATGCATTGGTAGGATATGGCTTGAAACATTCGAACAATTTTGTGAGTGGAATAGGGGCATTCCTAGTATAAACCTAGCCTCTTGGACACATTGGTGTTGACAGTTCATGCCCACAATGAACATAATGAAAGTTAGGGCATATTGAAACTTTTGATAGAATGCATGTCATACTTTTTATGATGAATAATGATGAACAACAAATACCCTAATCGGTACTGAGAGGGGGGGTGAATCAGTACATACAAAAAATTCTCAACAATATATCAAGTTAAAACAATGCTAACCGGTTGTCTTCACCACTGAACTTAACCATGGCAATACCAGTTAAACATAGTAAGACTTCAGATAGCTAAACCAGTAAAACTGAATACTTCAAATAGCATTCAACACTTGATAACTACTTCACCAATATAATCATGCATGTGTTGTATCAGTAATACCATAACCATTAGCTTTGCATGTATATTCACCTAAAAAAAGACTACTCAATCATCACATGAAAAATGCACAACTCATGACACAGTTTTTTCATGTGGAAACCCAAATGGGAAAAACCACGGTGGGGATGAATACCTACAAGCTTGTTTTTGAACTCTTTTGAAGCTCTCTCTATTAGGAGCCTAGTATGGTTAAATACTTTACAATAAGGTTCTGTTAGGAACCGGTCCTGTTAAAGATCACTCGGTTAAGGGAAGGCTATATACCCTGTTAAAGGTTGAAACCATGTTAAAGGTTGAAACCTTGTTAAAGGTTACCTCGCTAGAGGATTTGAAGAACTCAATGATCTTGAGTCACCTGGTTAGAGGATTTTCAATAAGCTTGTTAAAGCTACCCGGTAAAGGGATTTTCACACTATTTAAATTGTTAGAAGACAATAGGTAAAGCTCTAATTTGATAACAACACTGCATGCTAAGGAAGATCCTTTTCAACTCCTCTACTCTGCAATCACACTCTGTAGTTTTCCACTCACTGGTCTGGCAAGTATCTCATCACTCGGATACAAACACAATATTTGCCAACACAAACAATAACAAATATCATCAACCTTATAGATAACAATTAGGTCGGTAGCATAAACCCTAAACCCTAAACATTTTAGGTTTACAATTATAAGTGATCCAATCCTGACTGTTCAAACATTTTTGCATAGAATAAAACAATCTCAAACAAATCACAAGTCATTTTGCATCGTCCATTCTTCACCGCATAAGGAAATCAGTAACTCATCACACTCTCTTCACATATCGCTAAGAAGAATGTTCATTCCCGAGGTAGACATTTAATGAAATCAATCTTCACATGCAAGATCCTCAAGGAAATCCTTCACGTGCACAAAATTGACGTGGCATCTCGATCTCATCCTTATCTCTTAGCTAACTCATCACAGAATGTCACCGTTTGCATCGCACAAGCTAGATTGCCAAACTGGAAACCCTAGAGCTGAGACTACCAACTGGCAGTCACACTTAGTGAAACCCCGACACTGGTCCACTTCATCCCTTCATACCAGTTCACCTGCACTTATTGATATCAATGACAACATACTTTGTCATCGCTTCATCATATGCCAACATTTTAGGGCAACAAAAAAACTCCAGCCATGAGAAAATGGTTTTGAGTATTCAAAATCAGAGAGATGTTTCTATATAGGGGACTAACATGACCCCATAGGTTTAGATGATATATTCATCTGTGACACAAACTTCAAGAAATGCTTCGTCAAAGTTTGACAGTTTTTGGGGCACTTAAGAGAATGCATCAGTAGGGTGGCCCAAAATGTTTGGGTGATTTAAAGAGTGAAAAAGGGATATGGCAAGCATAAATGTGGCCTCCTAGATGTTTTGGCAATGATATTTCATGCCCACAAAGAACAAAATGAATATTAGGGCATATTGTTGTAGACATCTAAAATTAATATTTATTTAATTTAAGCTTGTCAACATAATTAATTGATTTAATTTGGTTATCCTTATTCCTCCCGGTGTTAATTAAATCCAATATAATTAATCTTGTCACTATTGTCTAATAATTAATTTATCAAATAAATTAATTATTCCCCTATTCTTTTAATGTCCCTCCAATAATTGTTTCTTCTAAACTTCCTCAATTAATTAATTCTAATTAATTAACCTAGTCATGTGATTCCTACAAATCACTTTTCCTAATCCCCACTTAACCTAATTAATCCTTATAGAATCTCTCATAATCATGCTTATCATTATCCTTCAATTTTATATTCACACTCATGTCACATCAACATTGAGCCTCTCAAAGAAATTCAAATTTCTTTGAATCCCTCCATGTATCCTTTGTTTTGGAATTTTTAATTCCTCATTTTGAATTCAAATTCCCTTTCCCCCCTCTTCTCAAGGAATTTGATATTCCTGTTTATTTTCCCAAGGAACCCTTGATCCATGTCTTCCATCTTAAGACAATCTCATCCTTCCATAACCAAATCAATCTTGGCCATTCATTGGCCTCCTCCAATCTATAAATTGGAGGATCATTTCCTTACAAAGGGATCCACTTCCTCTATAGCATTCTTATGTTGTCCATTTCTCTTCTATCTTCTTCCTATCATACCATCATAATGTCCCCCTGATACTTCATCCAAATCAAATCCTCAATCGTCATCCATCAATAATCCTTCAGTCCATCAATCCAAATCCTATTCCAATCTCTCTTGTTGACCAAAGGAGAGAAATCCACATCCAAATCAAGCAAGGAGCACATCAAGTGGAGCATCAAAGGGCACATCTTCCACTTCATCCATAACTCAATCTGAAGGAGAAGGTAGAATTAGCTAAATCTTACCTTGCTACATTTTCCCCTCTTCATATATATAAATAAAAATCCCACCATTCCTCATCTTCCACATCAATTTTGGGACCCTTTGTTCCAAAGTTAAATTCTCCATTCCTTCCATCCATTTTGGGTCCTTACATCCCTCCATCCACCACTCCATCATCTCAAATAATCCCTAAGAAAGATCAACAAATGCACACATCATCGAATGCCTCCCAACACTCTCCTTCCATCATCCCACCATCCATAAAATCCTTAAGTCCTTCATCCTCATGCACCCATCCCATTTCCATTGGAAGCAATTTGGATACCCAATGTAAAAAGTATAAAGCTCAAAATCCACAAAAATCAAAGGATCAACATGTCCCCTCAAAATGACATGCTCAAAATAAAAATATGTTCCGAAAGAAAGAAAAATAGAAAAAGACCGGAAAGACCCCAAAAGAAAAAATAAAAAACTATGTGGATTCCTAAGCTACTTCTAGAAGGAGAACAATCAAAATTGGCATCCAAAAGCTCCATCCATTCATAAGTCCTCCAATCCTCCATCTAATACTCCTCCATCTTCAAAATCCATTTTGGGTCCTTATGTCCCAAAATTCACCATCCCGACCTCATAATCCCTTTCTCCTATTTTAGGTCCTCATTTCCTAAAATCCACACTTTATCCTCCATCCAATCCAAAATCCTCTCCTCGACTTCTCCACCACCCTTCAAGGTGTGTTCTAATGTTTATCTTCCACAAAATTTTCAAAACCCCATCCATTATCCACCATACATTTTTCACAATCCCATTCCATTAGTCCAATCCTTTCCAAATCCTTATCTTCCATCCCCTATCCATTTCATCTCCCCTATTATTGTTACCAACATCTATGAGCATACCTCCAATTCAAAGAAATACTAAGGGATACCATCCATGGAGCTAGATTCTTGATTCCTCCCTTCCTCCTTCATGCATCCACTATCCAATCATCCTCATCCTTATCCATCCAAACTATTCCAAAAATTCAAAAAAAGAAAAAAACAACAAAAAAAAAATCAGAAAAAGTAAAGAAAAATCATTTCATCCAATGGTGAAAACTGTGTGTGTGAAAAAGTGAAATAAGAATCTGTATCTGCAAGACACAACACTTCAATTAAGTCATTACATGTATGGTTAGACAGATATAAGCATGAATAATAAAACCATAACAAATCGACCAATTGCCTTCTAAAAGATGCAAGTATAAGATTGCTCTCAGATTTTTATTAGCAATACTAGTGACTAGACTACACCAAGACGAAGGATTTAATCTATATGAGCATGATATTAAGCTAAAATGGATGCAAGATGGATGAATAATTCAAGCAATATGGATAAAACTAAATATGGATGCAAATAATCTAAAAAAGCATAATATATTCAATGACTCCAAAGCAAAAATCAGCATAATAATAATCTCCAAGTGTGTTCTCAAAAATCTCTGGGGTCATTTGAATGAGAGATGAAGGCTGAATTTTTAGAGAATTACAAGAGAGGTCAAGAAAAAGCTCAATTTAGGATTAATTGAAATAATTGAGAAATCAGGTTTAGTTAACCTTGAGATAGATTCCAATTATAGTTTAATTGAAATGCATTTAGATAAGAAGTTCAAGTTGCATTGGAAAATAAGATTTAATTAATTCCATGCATTCGTGATAAAGATAGATAGTTCTTTGATTTATTCAAGAAAAGAGTCTTTTCAATGCAATTGAACTTCTTTTCTGAAAAGCTTTGAGTTCCAATTTTAGAGAATGATCAATAATTCAATTAATTGCTTTTCCAATTTCAAATTCTCAATTTAGAAAAAGAAATAATATCTCAAGTTTGATTTATCTCTCAATTCAATTCTTTTATTTTATTTTCAATTTAACTCTTGCTTTGTGATTAATTCCTCTTTTGTAATAAATTAATTCCTTTTTTTGCATGATTAATGGAAAATTTATTAATTAATTAAATATGCTAGGATATTTAATAAATTAAATAGGATAATTGATTAAAAAATGATTTTATTGGAACGATTCAATTAATTAAATAAATATTTAATTAATATAGACTAATTGACTTGATTCGTAACATTTGATGATTGAAGAATTAATAATGTACTCAAGATTGATTTAATTGCCTTTGGTTAGGACCTTGGTGATGTTGTTGAGATTAGGGGCCAATGGTTTAGATGAACAATTTTAGGGTATTACAAAAACCACTTCTTGTGGTGCCTTGGGTAAGTACCATGATGAAAACTTGACAAACAAGCATCATGTGTAATCTCCTCATCCTCTTGCACTCTACACTTGGGGGAAAGCTTCATCCATGCAATCATCCCATCCATCTGCATCCTATTCAAGTCCATCCTCCTTTCCTATCTTTGATCTTGACTATCCTATCCATATCCACCATCTCATATCCCTCATCCTATCCAAATGTAATCCTCCAGTCTTATCTTTGGTCTTGATAATATAGAGGTAAAATAATGTATATGCATGTCTGCTTTGGAAACACAGAAGCCTTAAATCCTCTACCATTCATATCCATTACATATTATCCTTCAAACTCATGTACATATTTATCCACCATCCTTGCATCCTTAATTCCACTACCTCTAGTGTGGGCCATTGCACTCCTTTGCAACATAGTCCTTGGGTCTCCATCACCCTACCTCCATTCCTCCATATCCTATACATAGTCCATCCACTCAATCCATCTATCTCCTATCCAAACAATATCTCCCTCCTTCCATTCATCCATTGTCTTACGAATCCTTGGTTCTCCCTTATCATTAGTTTCAGTCAATCAAATCCTATCCACCAATCCACCTCATCCTATCCAATTTCTAATCCAATCATATTCTCCATCTCTTCCAATTCAAACATTAATCCCATCCCAATCCAATCCTACTCAATTGTCCATCCCCCATTTCATTCTATCTAATCATTTATCGTTCTTCCAATCCTATCCAATACATCAAACTGAGCTTTTCCCATCTGCTCGAGCTTACACTGACTCGAGCCTAATCCAAGCACCTATGCTAATCAAATCCAAGTGGCAATCATCTCATCTACAGACCTTGCACATCCAACCTTTCTTTTGTCTTCCATCAATCTATCCACACCCTACCCAATGGGATGAATCTTTCCCGTGCCTAGCAGTTCATCCAAATCCATCACCCACTCATCGGGATGCAACCTTCCCTAGTTTGACAGTTTACTCAAATCCATATCCTTCTCTTGGCAAGAGATGTCAGTTGGTCATGTGCATGTTGTTTGCATGCCTGACCTTTTTGTTTTAATTTTCATCTTGTGTCCCAGGACTATTTTTGTTCAAAACTGTCTTGATCCTCCTATATCTTGGTATGTCTTGGTTGGTGTATAATGAGGCATAGTTTTCATGGAATGGTGTGTTTGAAGGTTTTCCTTGTACAATCTAACAACCCTGCATTAGTGTTTATCAACACTTGCATGGTTGTGTGCAAGGCATACCTATTTGACTGAGCATCAATCCACACCTTGGATCTTTGTATCATTTTGGTTCTTATAATCAGTGGTGTAGACTATCCATGGCAATATCAAAACTAGGTTTGCTTTCTATATTTTCTCAACAAAAAATCCAATCCATTTATCATTTCTTTATTTCATTTCATTCACAAAACTCCAATCCATCCTCATTCCCTCTTTCATCATCTTCATCCTGCCATCACCTAGTCTTCTAATCCATTTTGAGAGCGCAACCGTGTTTTTCGAACCCGCCTGTCCTCTCGAGGGGGCATACAACTACCTACTCATCATCCTTCCTCCTAGTCATTCTTCCTCATCTTATGACTACAACATCATGCTACTAGTCCTTATCCTTTTCTTCCACTATGTTTTATTCTTCTTTGATATAACATCATTTCATGATGCTATATCAAAGAGGAGCAAAACCTAGACACCTAAAATTAATATTTAATTAATTTAAGCTTCTCAACATAGTTAATTGATTTAATTATGTTATCCTTATTCCTCTCAGTGTTAAGTAAATTCAATTTAATTAATCTTGTCAATATTGTCCAATAATTAATTATCAAATAAATTAATTATTCCCCTATTCTTCTAATGTCCCTCCAATAATTATTTCCTCTGAACCTACTCAGTTAATTAATTAACCTAGTCATGTGATTCCTACTGTAGACACCTAAAATTGTCCAGTCTAATTAAATAAATATTTTATTTATTTAATTATTTAAGCCTAATTCTTCTATTAATTAAATAAATCCTTATTTATTTAATTAATTCATTTATCCTCTTCTAGCCTTATTTCTCATTTAAATAAATACATTTATTTATTTAAATTATCCTCTTCCTAAATTAAATAAATATTTAATTTATTTAATTATCCCACTTCTACTATTAATTAAATAAATCTTTATTTATTTAATTAATTCATTAACCTTTTCTACACATGACACATGTCATTCATCTCTTGACTCATAC
The DNA here is from genome assembly GCF_030272615.1 of Cryptomeria japonica. Taxonomy (NCBI): domain Eukaryota; kingdom Viridiplantae; phylum Streptophyta; class Pinopsida; order Cupressales; family Cupressaceae; genus Cryptomeria; species Cryptomeria japonica. Next base: position 499,444,722 of record NC_081414.1, read on the forward strand.
ACTACCTACCCCTTTCATTATTTTACTATTTCTTATACCTACCCTCTAATCCTAGCCGACCTCCTTTTACACCTCTCAATCTTATCCCTCCATTTCATATTGTGTCTTCTATTTAAGGAGATGTCTTCTTCACTATCAAACCCTAATCAATCATCCTAATGAATCATCTTAAGGACTTGACTACACTACGATCCTACTTGCAACCACATTCCGTTCTTTGTTGAGCTCTTGTGCATATAAAATCTGAGAGCAAATATATCAAGCAAGATCAATGGAGATAGGAAGAATGGAGATCAAAACCCTATTGGACATGTGATGGTATAATCTTTGTGATTTCATGTGATTTGCATTGTCTTAGGTAATCTTCATATGTTATGGTGGATCTTTGTTGATTGTTAGGCTAGGGTTTTGTGGTTGAATTCATTTAGCCTTTCAATATTGTTATTATTGTTATCCATTTTCACCATATACATTTTGGCACGCCCGGTGGGACTTCTTGTCCCTTTGCATTTAACCTTTTTTGTTGCAGATTTTGCATTTTTGAAGTTACAGATCGGACATTTTTTTGACGACATTTTAGGTTTTTTTGCGTCTGCGAACTTTCAGATCGCATCTCTAATTTTCAGGAGCATCTGCGGATACTGGAGTCGCGTATGTGTTTTTGACAAATTTTATTTTGCAGGTCTCAGACAAGGGCGTCTGTGTTTTCTAAGCGCGTCTGTGTTGTTTTTTAGCGCGTCTGTGTCCGATAAGGGCGTCTGTGATTTTTGACCGCGTCTGTGAGTCACACAACCGCGTCTATGTCATACAGACGCATCTGTGTTGTAGGTAACAGCGTCCGTGTTTTGAATGTTTCAAAATTTTCAAATTTTCATTGATTCGGTTTTCGGATTTCGTACTTAGGGTTTCAGATCTGGTTTATTTTTGGACTAACCCTTTCAGATCTAGCTAACTAAGTTGGTGCAGCTCGCCTTGGAAGCTAAAACGTTTTGGTTGAAGGCCCCTCTTTCACAAAGTCTTTTGGGTTTCTAAAATTTACCTAACTTGTGTGCTTACAGGAAGGGGTGATCATTTGAAACAACCCAAACTACTAACAAATTTTGTTGCAGGTCCTTGGCTAGGGTTTTGAAATTTTGTTGTGTACCTTGTTTTCATAGATTAGCAAACACTTCCATTGGTGCACTAAAATTGAATCATTGTCTTTTGTGTCTTGAGCAATAGGCTCTTTTTGTTTAATCTTTAGAGGGCCTGTCTTCCCGTGTGGTCATTAGGACTACTAGTGAGAAGAGGACGACCCAAGTGGTAGCGAGAAAAACCCACCTCATCCAAACCACTATAATCAAATGTATTCATGGTGAAAACTATGAATAACATGTGCTGATTAGTTCATACCGACACTATGTCTCCCCATAAACCTATTTGATCAAATTTATTTGATCATTTGTAGGGCGTAACCCCTACCAGCTGGGAGCCTTCTGTATTTACAGAGCTGAAAGTGCCACATGTATGGCCACACGAGCGGATGCCCTTACTAGCACCATTTTGTTTTAGAGGCCCAAATCCTTCTAGTTGTTGGGGCAGGAGGTCGGACCTCTGGTAGCGGCCCACACACATACGGTTCTTAGTAGAGATACAAAGTTCGCCATGGGGAGTTTTCATGGGGACTGATGCTTGGTTGACCCGAGAAGTGAGTGCTGAGGGTGGAGCCAGTGAGGTCAAGCATCTAAGTATCCACTCTGAATAGCGTAGCCTCGGGGGTAAAACCCCATGTGGGATCAACAACTATTGTCTTGGCCAGCCATAAGAATTGTGCTTGACTTATGTTAAACATTCAAAAAATTCAAGACCAAATAGCAAAACATTGTGTCTTTTGTGTCTTCAAGTGTATGCAAAACATTTTACATCGAACAACACACTTTTCTTGGAGTCATTGTCAGTCTAAACACTTGCAAACATTGGGTCCTCATCAACATTGTGTCCTCTTGTCACGAAAAACAGTCAAACAGTCCGATTTGGTCACAACAAAACGACTTCACAGATTGGAAAAAATTGCACAAATTTTACAGAAACGTGTCTGTGTCTATTTTAACTGCGTCTGGGTAATATAAGCGCGTCTGTGAAGGGCATAATAGCGTCTGTGTCGAATAGAAACACGTTTGTGTTTGGGAATCGCGTTTGTGAAGTATACAGTCACGTTTGTGTCCAGAATTGCAAAAACCTTTACAGTCCAGCAAACATAAACAAGAAAATCGCAGAAGCGCGTCTGGGTTAAACAGAGTAGCGTCTGTGTCCAGAAACCGCGTCTGTGAAGTATACAGGCGCGTCTGTGTTCAAAATTGTAAGAAAAAAATTTCAGAGTCCAACAAACAAGAGAAATCAGTTTCGGAATACTTGAGCTTCCTAGGTTGTTTCTTTAGGTTTCATCTAGCATTCAACCTGTCTCTGGGTCTCATACAGTCCATCATTGCTTCACATCTCATTTTACATTCATACTTGTCTAAACTTGAGTCAAAAGGTCACTTGCTTGTCCTCATCATACTTTGTCAACATACTACAACTACACTTTGCTAAGTGGTCCCTCATCAAGGTTTCTTACCTTTGGGTCTCATTTGGTTTTACTTAGAGTCAAGGTCAACTTACCTCATCAAGAGAAACTATCCTCTCTTTGGAAGTCACACCTACTCTACTACTTACATACTTGGTCTTACACTTTGGACATTGCAAGTAAACTTCAGATTCATTTACGCTCCATACAACTCTTGGTCTTCCATACTCTTTCCATTTTTTTCATCTAATCTTACACATCTTGGTCAAACACCTAGTTCATGGTTGAAACCCGTCTTCAAAAATCTAGGAGAAAAGCTAAAGAAGCTCAAGGGTCTGCCAACATGAGTTCTTATGAGTATGACAATGATTTATTTTTCAATCCTGAGCACACTACATTGCCTGACATGGATGTTTATAGACACATTCCAAATGTGGAAAACGCAGACACTACAAACAACAAGGCTACACACAATGACAATGTGGACAACTTTTCAATACAATCAGCAAATATAGAAGAATCCATAATGAATCCTCATTTCAATAGATTGGTTGAAGAGATAATGAAGAGGGATAGACAATACTTCTTACACATGATGGCACAAAGTGGAGCTAAAATACCTCATGACTTTGACATGTCTCAACTTATGGAAAACTGACCCTCGCAACAAACTCACTCCAACATGGATCAAAGGAGACCCAATAGTGGAGGAAATAGAGGACCACACATGGTACCTGAATCACCATCAGCTTTGCTTCAAAAACCAGAGGTCCCACATACACATGGTCAAACATATGATACTTACCTTCGAAGACCATTATGGAAGCCTTATGCAGATAGATATGCTCAATCACATGCTCAAGCTATGGATCAATCAAAACAAGTGGACACTCAAAGGCATGCTCAAAATTTGGACACAAGGAAACCTCATGTCAAATTTGGGGGCAACACAATAGAACCCGACGTGCCTATAGAATATGGTATATATGCACAAAATAGATATGGGGTTCCTCAACATGAAGCTATACCAAGTGCTCCCTATATGCTGCACCAATATAAGCCTCCTCCATATGAACATGTCTATGATCAATATCATCCATACATGCAACAAGCTCCTCCTCAAATTGGTGTCCCAAACATGGGGTATGCTACAAGAAATCGATCGCCACCTAAGAATAATTTGGAGCAACAAATAAGAGACTTACAAAAGAAAATGGAGGACATAAATGCACCAAAGCCAACATACACAATGAAAGACATATGTCCTTATCAATTTGACAAAAGCATTCCAATGCCTCCTTTTCCTACACACTTTGTGACGCCTAAATTTGATAAGTATAGAGGAAAAGGGGATCCTAAGGCACACATAAGACAATTTTTCACAGCTTGCATTGAGGTAGCAGCAGAAGAGACATATTTGATGAGATTATTCCCACAAAGCTTAGGTGATCAAGCTATGGAATGGTTCTCCCAACTTCCACTTGGAATTAAGTCATGGGGTGACTTAGCAGAGGCATTTATTCAGCATTTCTCCTACAATATAGAAACAGATATCTCAGTCACTACTTTGTGCAATACTAAGCAAAAGGAGGGAGAATCTTTTGCGTCATTTTTACAAAGATGGAGAAATCTAGCCAGCAGATGCTCTTGTGAAATTCCCCAAAAACAAATGGTAGAAATGTTCACTCAAAACGTTAACAAGGATATTGGCTATGATCTAAGGAAAGCTTGTTTGTCCACCTTCAAGGATGTTATTGAAAAGGGCTTAGCAACAGAAAAGGTCCTAATTGAACAAGGAGTCATCAAGCTATTCAAGGAAAACAAAGATGACTTTAAAGGAAAAGACAAGCCAAGATTTTGGAATAAAAACAAGAACACAGTCAACGATGGCGTTGTTGATGCCAATACAGTGAGACCCAAGTTCATCTTTTCAGGATCAAGTTCTACAAACAATCAAGTGAATACTCAAACAACTTCCAGATCACGAAGGAAGTACACTCCATTGGGAGAACCACTTGAATCAGTCTTCAAAAAGCTAGTGGCAAACAAAGTGATCACAGTTCCAGACTTTCCTCCATATGAACCAAAGGTCAAACCAAATTGGTGGAATGATGATGAGTATTGTGAGTTTCATAAGAGCAAGGGTCATAAGACAGGAAATTGCCATCGACTGAAGAATATCGTGCAAGATCTCATTGATAGAGGTGACATTAAGATTGAGGGACATTTGTCTAATCAAGAACATGAGATGTTTAAGGAACCATTCCCAAAGCATGACAAAGGAAAAGCCCAAGTCACAGATGATCAGGCCAACTATACTAGAGCACCTTACAACTATGACTCAACTATCAATCACATCTCAATGGATAATCATATCTCTACTATTACCATCAAGAACAAAAATCCTAAGAATCCTCCTCAGAGACCCAAGATTGTCCTAAGAGGTGTTGGATCTTCTTCCGAGCCTACCTCTGAATGTCATGTTACAACTCGTCGAGGTAAAATTACTATGCCAGGTGCTTCAACCAAAAACACTACTTTTTCATCTACCAAACCTGAGTATGACCTTGTAGAACAGTTAGGGAGGACACCTGCGCTCATCTCCATCCTTGAGCTCTTACGCATATCCCCCACTCATAAAGCTATTCTTGACAAAATCTTGAGAGACACCGCCATTCCTACTGATCTAAACGTGGACCAGTTTCAAGCCATGGTGGGATACCTATCCATTCCACATTCCCTTACATTCACAGAAGTTGATGACGCCTCCATAAGTCAGCCACATAATGTACCATTACATATTGAAGCCTTCATACACAAGCATCGAATAAAGAGAGTCCTGATAGATGGAGGAGCTGGTCTAAACATTTGTACATTGAGCACCATTAAACAATTGGGATATTTCGATAAAGCTGTGAATTCAAAGAATCAAATTACCATCAAGGCATATGATGATGAAGAACGCTCATCCAAGGGCACGGTCACCTTACCTCTAAGAATTGGGCCAGTTACAAAGGATGTGGTTTGTCAGGTCCTGGATTTAGATCTCGCTTATAATATATTGCTAGGACGTCCTTGGATTCATGAAATGAGGGCAGTCCCATCGACATATCACCAATGCATTAAGTTTCCTCATAATGGAGTCGAGGTAACAGTTAACGGTGATCCTAATCCGTTCATATATTGCAATACCCTGAGATCACATATGGAGACCATCATTCCCAGTAATCGTGAAGCTGTTCCTTCTTCGACATACATTGACCCTGAGTCATTAAAACCTTCGACATCAAAACAAGGTGAACTTAAAGGCAGATTTCAGGACAAAGGCATGGGAGAATACACTTTAAATCAGACCATGTATTTACGACAAGTCATGAGCTCTCCAAAAGAATTTGGAAGGCCACATCCTAACAAGCAAACATTCATCATGATGCTCAAATGGGATCCTACTACCTTTCAAAGATGGGGCGAACTGGAAGAGGAAGATTTATACAAAATGCTCTATAAAGACATTGAAGATGACACACATGATCAGATCAATATACCTTGTGAGAAATATGGCAAAGGCTTCAAGATTCTACAAAAATTCGGGTATGATGGAAAAAGCCCTCTTGGGTTACGCAAAGAAGGCGTCATGGAACCCCTACAACCTGAATTGACTGTAAGAAGAGAATGCTCAAAGGGACTTGGTTTTCTGACTTCCAAGATCCACACAAAAAGGACAGAAGAGGCATCACAAATCAAAGTTGCCAAAGTTCAACAAGAAGATTGCTATTCCACAGATTCCAACGAATGGGAATGGGGTTCAGACAAATCCTCTAGTGACTACAAGCTCACCGAGACATTCAGAGAGCCAGATGAACCCACAGAAGAAGAGGAATTTTATAAAAAGTTCAGAGTTGGTCAAGAAACAACCCATAAGGATTCTGCATAGTCTTTGTCTCAAGGTTCTAGGTTGAAATCACATAGGATGAGGACACTTGTCCCAGAAGGCGCTACTAGTAACGACAATTTGGATTCGCTTGCGATCAAAACTGATGAGGAGAGTGCCATCAATGACCTCGACGATTGCCTCAATATACCCGAATATAACCATATCTTCACTCTTAGCCCTGCAAACTCTGAAAACATTAAAGGCCTTCCCCTTGTTCACCACCAACTCATTGACTGGGATTATGAAGGACCAGCACAATTTGACACATTTCAAAATGACGAAGCTATTATTGACTATCTTGGCATACGAGATGATCTTCCCCCTGGGGACCACAAAGCAGGATACACCATAGAACTCAACAACATGGCATATTTTGGTGAGGGTGTTGGACCTTCCAGTCGCAAAAATGTGAAAATAAGAACAAATCAAGGGTCTTATGGCGAAAACCACACTGTGGCGCTATCTGACCCCAAAAAAGTAAAAAGAAAGGATGTATCTGAGGGTGAAAACCTCTCTAAGGCGCCCGAAGATGGAAGGCTCGACATTCTCCCAGTATCATATGAGGAAAAATCATCCATGTTGGTAGAGGAGACTATCAAAACAAACATTGGTACAGAAGAGGTTCCACACAACATATTCCTGGCTCAATCATTAATAGAGTCCGAAAGATCAAAATTCATAAGCTTCTTCAAAGAACGACAAATCAACTTTGCATGGTCATACGCTGATATGCCTGGACTGGATCCGGATTTGGTAATGCATCATTTGACAGTCAAACCGGGGGCAAAGCCAGTGAAACAAAAATTAAGGAAAATGCATCCACAAGTGGCATTACTATTCAAAGCAGAGCTTGAGAAATTACTCGATGTCGGATTCATATGCCCAATTGATTACCCCGAATGGATCTCCAATTTGGTACCTGTCAGTAAACCAGATCGCAGCATTAGAATTTGCACAGATTTCAGAGACATCAACAAAGCTTGTCCAAAGGATGACTTCCCATTACCAAACATTGACTTGATTGTTGATCTCACAACAGGTCATGAAATGCTATCATTAATGGATGGATTCTCTGGCTATAATCAGATAAGAATTGCACCCGAGGATCAACATAAAACATCATTCACTTGTCCGTGGGGAACTTTCTATTGGAATGTCATGCCCTTTGGGCTAAAAAATGCAGGTGCTACATATCAAAGAGCAATGACCACTATTTTTCATGATCTCATGCACATAACTGTGGAAGATTATGTTGATGATCTCTTGGGTAAATCAATAGACAGAGATACACATTTGGACATACTTTTAGTTGTCTTTGATCGATTGGAAAAGTACAAGGTAAGATTAAACCCCAAGAAATGTGTCTTTGGAGTAACCTCTGGGAAATTCCTAGGATTCATCGTGTCCAAAAGAGGAATTGAAGCGGATCTAGCAAAAGTCAAAGCTATCTTGGAAATGCAACCACCAAGAAATATCAGTCAACTTCGATCCTTACAAGGCAGACTCCAGTCCATACGAAGATTCATAGCACAACTAGCGGATAAGTGCAATCCTTTTCAACACTTGCTACATAAAAACATCAAATTCAAATGGGATGATAACTATCAATAGGCTTTCCAGACGCTCAAAGACTATCTCCTAAATCCACCAGTTCTGATGCCACCAGTTCCAGATCAACCACTGTTATTATACATTTCAGCTACTCCAACAGCACTGGGGGCACTCTTAGCGCAACAAATTGCTGACGGCAAGGAAAAAGCAGTATACTATATCAGTCGCACATTGGTGGGATATGAGCTAAACTACACACCAATCGAGCGTGCATGTCTCGCTGTGGTCTTTGCTTCATAGAAATTACGACATTATATGCTCACTCACAAGAATAAGTTGATTGCAAGAATTGATCCATTAAAGTACCTTCTCAACAAAGCTACACTTACTGGGCGGCTGGCCAAATGGGTAATGATATTGAGTGAATTCGACATCGAATATGTGGACAGAAAAGCAATAAAAGGACAAGCCATCGCAGATCAATTAGCAGATGCTCCCATGATTGATGATGTTCCTCTAAGTTCAGAATTTCCAAATGAATCCATTTTAACAATATCACATGCAAGGCCATGGCAGCTATACTTTGACGGCTCATACACACAACATGGGGCAGGAGCTGGTATTCTCTTTATAACTACTCAAGGCGATTCTATACCAAAATCATACCGCTTATCATTTCCTTGCACCAACAATATAGCGGAATATGAGGCATTAACAACAGGATTACGAATTGCAGTTCAATGGAAGATCCAGGAACTTCGTGTTTTTGGAGACTCCCAACTTGTTATCCGTCAAGCAACTGATGATTACCAAACAAAAGATGAAAAATTACTGCCTTATAAGCAAATGGTGGATGATCTGAAACAACACTTTACAAAGATAGATTTTGAGCAGATACCAAGAGAGAAGAATCGTGCTGCAGATGCTATGGCTACAATTGCTTCACTAATTGACCTGCCTCAAAATGAAACCTGCTATGAGTTCCTGGTAGACAACCTGTTGGTTCCTTCATATGAGATAATGCCTACTGAGATGATATGCGTTGTTGGTCCTGAATCCCAGTTATATGGCTCCATCTTCACATACCTTCGCGACAATACCCTACCTCCTGATCTATCAAACAACCAACGCCGCACTTTCATTCACCAATCCTCTCGATATGTCATTTTAGCTGATATCCTATACCGACGAGGTCTAGATGGCACTCTTCTTAGATGTCTAGAAAGCGACAAAGCTCAGATTGCGTTACGTGAAGTGCATGAAGGGATATGTGGTCCACATGCTAGTGGTCCTACCTTGGTCAAGAAACTCATCAGGACTGGATATTATTGGCCCAATATGGAAAAAGACTCATATCAGTTTGTCAAGAAATGTAAGCAATGTCAAATTCATGGAGACCTCATACATGCGCCGACACAAGAACTACAACCACTTGCGTCTCCTTGGCCCTTTTGTCAGTGGGGACTCGATCTCATAGGCAAGATTCACCCTCCTTCTTCCAATGGTCATAAATTCATTATCACTGCCACAGAGTATTTCACAAAATGGATTGAAGCCGTGCCTCTCACACAAGTCACTGGAAAACAAATTGCTACTTTCATCCTTAACTATATCATTTGCCGATATGGTATTCCTAAGTCCATTATTACTGATAACGGGCGTCCCTTCAAAAATCAGGATGTTCGTGAACTTTGTGACCGCTTCCATATTTCCCATTGTTTCTCCACACCATATTACCCCCAAGGTAATGGCCAAGCTGAGGTGTCTAATAAAACAATCCTTAAAATCCTCAAGAAGACAGACGATGACGCTGGCCGTAATTGGCATATCCAACTCAATCCTGCACTCTGGGCCTACCGCACAAGCGTCCGTGCACCTACAGGAGCTACACCCTATTCACTAGTCTATGGTTCTGAAGCCATCTTGCCTATTGAGGTCAAGTTACCCTCTTTATGGGTCTCTTTGCAAAACATCATCACTGATGAAGATTCCAGAGTCTCTCGCTTACAAGAACTAGAACTGCTGGATGAACGGAGACAAACTGCTTTTAATCATCTCAAGGCTTACCAACAATGAATGAGTCGCAGCTACAATCACAAGGTCAAGCCTCGTACATTTGAGGTAGGTGACTTGGTTCTCAGAGAAAACCCCAAGAATCAGCAAGACAGAGAGAAGAAGGGCAAGTTTGAACCAAACTGGCTTGGTCCTTACATCATCACAGCAGTATATGGATCTGGGGCATATCAGCTCTCAACTACAGAAGGTGAACCTTTGGAGGATCCTATCAACAACATGCACCTTCGCAGGTTTTACACATAGCTCTTCAGAGTATCCTAATTCGAAAACACAAAGAAATAAAAAAAATACAAAAATACAAAAAAAATTATAAAACAAAAAAATCATTGCTTGGCGAAAACCTGGCAAACAGGCGCCTTGTGACACAAAAACATTGAAAAATAAAAAAAGTAAAGAGAAATAATTTCGTCCAATGGTGAAAACCACTTCGGTGGCGCCCTGGGAAAGTACCATGGTGAAAACTGGGTTCCCAGCACCATGCGTAGAGACATTGCTCCTCCCTCCTTCAGGATTCTCTTTCATCACTTCACTTTGCACACACTCACAACCTATTCATTCATAATAAACTTACCCATTCCCATCATGGCTTGTTATTGATGTACCTAAGATTGGTTAGCCATTCATAATAAACATTCCTAAACCTCCCTTTCCATCCATAATAAATCAGATCCTATCTGTGGCTAAGGCAAATCCTATGTCTAGTAATGGGTGTGGAACTGAGAACATCACATGTTTCGAGGAGTACAGTTTCTTCCAGCTTCCTTCAATCTATTCGCACACAATCCGCAATAAAGCAACATTTGCATCATAGATTCGCAATAAAGTTTCGTCTTCTCCGCAATAAAGTATCAGTTTCATGGATTCAGTCAGTTTCAGATGAGACACAGCAGCAACAATGGGCTTCAACAAATCAAATCTTTCAACAGACTCAGACAACATATGGTTCAGTGCTATCTATCCTTTCTGTGAAAGTGAACATTGTGACCACAATAAAATAAGACTTATACAAGTGACAAGAGACACTAAACTTGAGGACTACAGTGGATGTTGGTGTCGAGTCTTGGTTTTCTTTTGATTTCGTCTTTTTTTTGGTGACATGTCTTTTAGCTTTTTCGGGATGTCTTTGACTAGAGATTCTATCTCCAGGATGTCTTTGACTAGAAAGGCGAGGATGGGGTATCATCACCTATTTATATTTGCTGTCTATGGATTGTCTCTTAGTAATGCTATGACTTGTCCAAGGATATGAGGACACTGTGAGTCTAGTGTGAACTGGGGCATTCCTTGTTTGTGACTGTCTTATCTCCATGCAAACGGGTACAATGACTTTCTAGGTCAAACATATGCCTCGATTGTCATAACCTATTTTGCCATAATAAAGCTCAATGATGATAACGCACAAGAAGCTCTTTCACTTTCATATCTTCTATCTTTCATCCCCCCTTTCTTGATTGACTTCCAGCGTCCTTCTCGAGTCCGCGTAGCCTACTATCACATGACTGAGTATAATGACACACCAAAAATATTTGCATTTCATATAGTTGCACCTGCATTACCACATATAAGCATCTCATACATACATATAGATATCACAACTGCATCACATCTTGCACACCACCTGTTAGCACAATTTACATTTGCATTATCATATTCATCTGCATTACATACATTCACATTTGCATTAGCATAACATATAGAATCATAAAAGAACAAAAATATTGCATTGCATCATGTAAATATTTGCATCCATATCATAAGCATCACATAAGAACATCTCATCACATAGGTACACATGCATATAGCTGCCGCAAAAATGAATCATCTCTCATATATATAATCAAAAATGTCATGATACAATGATGTCAAAAAATCATATGGCTACAATCACCCGCAGGTGCCTACAATACAAAAAATGGTACAAATACTGATACAAGGGAGCCCTCTATGGCTATGATGAACTCCCTCCCTCGGAGCCGCTTCGCCTCGACGGAATCTGAGCCCTAGAAGGACCCGCTCCAGGATCACCCTGTCTGTCTGGTGGTGGTGGAGGACCCATGACCCCACCACTCAATGCCTGTCTCCTCCGGCTCCCTCCCGTAGCTATCGTTGTCCACGATGGTCTATGGAAGCTCCTCGCCCGCTGATCTGCTAGCACGACACCATAATATAGGTCCCTCCAGTAGGTAATCTCCTCTCCAGCTCGTAGTTGATATGCGTAGCCTGCTCCTGTGTCCTCCGCCACCTGCCTCCCTGCCCTCAGCGCTATCTCAGCCTCTGTGTAGCGCTGGATAGCCTGATCCCGCTCTCGCTCAATATCCCTGAGCCTGGTCCTGAGCCGATCCCCCTCCCTCTCCAGATCCTGAATCTCATCTGCCTGGCCCTGGCAGATCTCCCTCAGATCTAGTAGCTCAGCCTCCACTGGGTCACCCCCCTCTGCCTCTGCCTCTGCCTCTGCCCGTGGCTCTCCCTCTGTGGGTGCCTGCCCCTGTACCTCTCCCTGTACCTGTACTGGTGCCTGAACGGGTACCTATCTCGATACATGCCTAGGTCCCTATACCTATCTCTGTCCCTGTGCCTATACTGGCACCTGTTCCTGTACCTGTCCCTGTGCTCTAGGACCCTGTGCTGCTCGTACCTGCAGGGGCACTCCACCGTGACCCCTCACCACCTGGGCCTGTCCCTCCTGTCCACCCTCTCTCCGAGGTGCCACCCTCCTCTCCCCAACTACTCCCCTCCGCCGTCGTCGGCCTCTACCCCCATCACCCCCACCATCATCATCATCATCTCCTCCTCCATCTCCATCCAGTAGCTCTCCTGGATCTGTCAATCAGGGGAATGGATGCTCAGCCCAATATGCTGTATACTCTGCATCCATCCCGACGTCCTCAATCTCAGGCCACATGTCCCAAGGAAGGGGCATCATCTCTGCCAGCTGTGTGACTGCCTGATCATATGACAATAAAGGCCCGAACTGCGCCTGATCCCTAACTATATGGGCATACATACCCGAGCCTTGTGGCATCCGCTGGATCCGGCCAAACTGTTGGCCAATCCTATCTACCAGCTGCCTCTCCAGTATATAGGGCATCCGCCCAATCAAATACCTGCTCCAGAAGGTGTAAGGCAGCTCCACTGCGTCATCCTCCCACTCCTCGCATCCCAGATACGGCCTCCAGATGATGACATCAATGTCATCTATCACTCGCCGCCAATACTCTAACCTGCCAATCTGAGGCTGTGATGTGATCATGTCGTACAGATGAACAAAACTCCATCCATGACCCCTGCCTCTGAAATGTATCGACCGCGTGATAGGCAGATGCTTGTATGCCCAAACCTGCAGTAGTGTCACTCCACAACCCAGTCCTACTGATCCATGGTAGACAAACTGGTGAAGCTCATAATATAGGTGGGCCAAAACACATGGACCCCACGCATATCTGGTGTGCTACATCACCAATGTCTCCAGTGCTCCTCCCCAGCCCACTGCCAACCCTCGTGTCGCTCTGTCCGGACATAGGAACCCACTGATAGCTCCTCCAATTATAGCTGGCAAAGCTAACCCTGTCGCAGTCATGGTATCCCATGCCACATGTCCTGCTCTCATCTCTAGTCCGGGATCCTGGAACACCCGTCTCAATGCCTCCCTATCTCCATCACGATCATATGGAATCAGCTCTCCATCAATCGATATCCGCAGAATCCGGTAGACATCCTCGAGGGTGACTGTCATCTCACCCATCGGCAAATGAAATGTACATGTCTCTGAATGTCATCTCTCGGCCAGCACAGTCAGCAAACCCATGTTTGCCCGAAACTCAGGCACATACAATATGTGTCTCAAACCCATCTCCTCGATGGCAGCTCTATCCTGAAAAGACAACTCCGGTCACAACCTCTGTGTGGACGGGAATCTCTCCCGTGACTCTAGCATAGGCAAATACTCCTGCAGTCAAACAAATCAATCATGTCAGTCATGGTGGCATTCCTTGTTCATCACAAAATGCTACTCGCTATCTAAATGCATATGGTTATCTATTCTAGTGACACTCACTGTTCATCACAAAGTGTTGCTATCTATCCTAGTAGTGCTCCCTGTTCATCACAAAGTACTACGTGTGTGACATTCCCTGTTCATCACAAAGTGTTACTCACATTTTGCACTCCCTGTTCATCACAAAGTGCTGCTCATACTTTGGGTACTCCCTGTTCATCACAAAGTACTCTATCTTGGTGCTCCCTGTTCATCACAAAGTGCCTTGATCTATCCTAGTCTTCCTAGAGGACCTGCTTGAGTGTATCCTCTTAGCAGCTTATCCAATCGACAGCGTATGTTCATCACAGAACTGCCGATTTGACCTAGAAGACCAAAACCTTGCATTTTCAGACACAAACGCGTTTCTAACTCACAAACGCGCCTATAGACTGCACAAGCGCGCCTGAACAACACAGACGCGCCTGATTGACATAAACATGCCTACATTTGTCACAAACGCGACTTTGCAACACAAACGCCCCTTCAGGACGTAGACGCGCCCGCATTAGACACAAACGCGGTTCCAGACGCAGATGCGCCTGGCACCGACACAGACGTGCCTGGCGGACACAGACGCGCCTAGCACCGACGCAGACGTGGTTGCACGTTTTTGCACTTTTTTTTGTGCCCTATTCCTAAGCGCATTTATTGCTAACTAGCATGCATTAATGACAAAATTGAATGCGTCAAAGTACGAGGAGGTTTGGTGGTACTTACCGGCTCTCTTGCCTCTGTTGGTCTCTGAAATCGGTGAACGCGGTCGAATCTGTGTACGAAAGCCATCGCTGCTGACTGCTGCTGCTCTTTTTCTCGCTTTGCACTATGATCTCGTGAAGGTGTAGATGACAATGAGGATGTCTTTTGCCCATGGTCTATCTTATAGCCTACCCTAGCCCTCGCCTTCATTTCCCAAGTCAGTCTTCATTATCCCGTGACTTTGTCACTTTATCCGACCATTCCATTCTAGCCTTTCTTTCTTATCGAGAGATTGTCTGCAATCTTTCCAGACTTTTTCATCCAATCTCTCGAGGGGGCATATCATTCCCATCCTGGGGCAACTCTGTATCAGTTCATCTTATCTTCTTTGAAACAACGCGACAAGCCGCATTGTCTCAAAGAGGGGCAAAATGTAGACACCTAAAATTGTCCAGTCTAATTAAATAAATATTTTATTTATTTAATTATTTAAGCCTAATTCTTCTATTAATTAAATAAATCCTTATTTATTTAATTAATTCATTTATCCTCTTCTAGCCTTATTTCTCATTTAAATAAATACATTTATTTATTTAAATTATCCTCTTCCTAAATTAAATAAATATGTAATTTATTTAATTATCCCACTTCTACTATTAATTAAATAAATCTTTATTTATTTAATTAATTCATTAACCTTTTCTACACATGACACATGTCATTCATCTCTTGACTCATACACTACCTACCCCTTTCATTATTTTACTATTTCTTATACCTACCCTCTAATCCTAGCCGACCTCCTTTTACACCTCTCAATCTTATCCCTCCATTTCATATTGTGTCTTCTATTTAAGGAGATGTCTTCTTCACTATCAAACCCTAATCAATCATCCTAATGAATCATCTTAAGGACTTGACTACACTACAATCCTACTTGCAACCACATTCCGTTCTTTGTTGAGCTCTTGTGCATATAAAATCTGAGAGCAAATATATCAAGCAAGATCAATGGAGATAGGAAGAATGGAGATCAAAACCCTATTGGACATGTGATGGTATAATCTTTGTGATTTCATGTGATTTGCATTGTCTTAAGTAATCTTCATATGTTATGGTGGATCTTTGTTGATTGTTAGGCTAGGGTTTTGTGGTTGAATTCATTTAGCCTTTCAATATTGTTATTATTGTTATCCATTTTCACCATATACACCTACAAATCACTTTTCTTGATCTTCACTTAACCTAATTAATCCTTCTAGAATCTCTCATAATCATACTTATCATTATCCTTCAATTTTATATTCCCACTCATGTCACATCAACATTGAGCCTCTCAAATAAATTCAAATTTCTTTGAAACCCTCCATGCATCCTTTATTTTGGAATTTTTAATTCCTCTTTTTGAAATTCAAATTCCCTTTCCCCCCTCTTCTCAAGGAATTTTATATTCCTTTTTATTTTCGCAAGGCACCCTTGATCCATGCCTTCCATCTTAAGTCAATCTTATCCCTCCATAACAAAATCAATCTTGGTCCTTCATTGGCCTACTCCAATCTATAAATTGGAGGATCATTTCCTCACAAAGGGATCCACTTCCTCTATAGCATTCTTATGTTGTCCATTTCTCTTCTATCTTCCTCCTATCATGCCATCATATTGTCCCCCTAATACTTCATCTGAATCAAATCCTCAATCCTCAACAATCAATAATCCTTTAATCCATCAATCCAAATCTTATTCCAATCTCGCTTGTTGAGCAAAGGAGAGAAATCTACATCCAAATCAAGCAAGAAGCGCATCAAGTGGAACATCAAAGGGCACATCTTCCACTTCATCCATAGCTCAATCCGAAGGAGAAGGTAGAATTAGCAAGGTATAAGTGGTTTGTTTGATGTTTATATTTTCTTTGGATTCTAACCATAAAATCTTACCTTTCTACGTTTTCCCCTCTTCATATATATAAATCAAAATCCTGCCATCCCTCATCTTCCACATCCATTTTGGGACCCTATGTTTCAAAGTTAAATCCTCCATGCCTTCCATCCATTTTGGGTCCTTAAATCCCTCTATCCACCACTCCATCACCTCAAATAATCCCTAAACAAGATCAACAAAGGCACACATCATCCCACCATCCATAAAATCCTTAAGTCGTTCATCCACATGCACCCGTCCCATTGCCATTGGAAGCAATTTTGATGCCCAATCTAAAAAGCATAAAGCTCAAAATCAACAAAAATCAAAGGATCAACATGTCCCCTCAAAACGACATGCTCAAAATAAAAATATGATTCTAAAGAAAGAAAAATAAAAAAGGCCCCAAAAGAAAAAAGAAAAAAACTACGTGGATTCCTAAGCTACTTCTAGAAGGAGAACAATCAAAATTGGCATTCAAATTTTCTAATCCAAAAGCTCCATCCATTCATAAGTCCTCCAATCTTCCATCTAATACTCCTCCATCTTCAATATCCATTTTGGGTCCTTATGTCCCAAAATCCACAATCCCAACCCCGTCATCCCCTTCTTCTATTTCAGGTCCTCATTTCCTAAAATCCATGCTTTATCCTCCATCTAATCCAAAATCCTCTCCTCCACTTCTCCACCACCCTTCAAGGTGTGTGCCAATGTTGATCTTCCATAATTTTTTTAAAACCCCATCCATTATCCACCATCCATTTTTCACAATCTCATTCTGTTAGTCCAATCCTTTCCAAATCCTTATCTTACATCCCCTATCCATTTCATCTCCCCAATTATTGTTACCAACATCTATGAGCATACCTCTAGTTCAAAGCAATACTAAGAGATACCATCCATGGAGCTAGATGTTTGAGTCCTCCCTTCCTCCTTCACGTATACACTATCCACTCATCCTCATCCTTATCCATCCAAACTATTCCAAAAATTCAAAAAAATAAAAAATCAAGAAAAATACCAAAAAAAAAAGAAATTAAAATAAAATAAAATAAATCAGAAATAGTAAAGAAAAATCATTTCATCCAATGGTGAAAACCACTTCTTGTGGCACCTTGGGTAAGTACCATGATGAAAACTTGGCAAACAAGCATCATGTGTAATCCCCTCTTCCTCTTGCACTCTACACTTGGGGGCAAGATTCATCCATGTAATCATCCCATCCATCTACATCCTATTCAAGTCCATCCTCCTTTCCTATCTTTGATCTTGACTATCCTATCCATATCCGCCATCTCATATCCCTCATCCTATCCAAATGCAATCCTCCATTCTTATCTTTGGTCTTGATCATATAGAGGCAAAATAATGTATATACATGCTTGCTTTGGAAACACACGAGCCTTAAATACTCAACCATTCATATCCATTACATATTATCCTTCAAACTCATACATCTTTATCCACCATCCTTGCATCCTTAATTCCACTACCTCTAATGTGGGGCATTGCACTACTTTGCAACATAGTCCTTGGGGCTTCATCACCCTACCCTCCATTCCTCCATATCCTATACATATCCATCCACTCAATCTATCTGTCTCTTATCCAAACAATATCTCCCTCCTTCCATTCATTTATTCTCTTATCAATCCTTTGTTCTCCCTTGTCATTGTTTCAGTTCAATCAAATCCTATCCACCAATCCACCCCATCATATCTAATTTCTAATCCAATCCTATCCATCCAATCATATTCTCTATCTCTTCCAATTCAATTGTTAATCCCATCCCCAATCCAATCCTACTCAATCATCCATCCCCCATTTCATTCTATCTAATAATTTATCCTTCTTCCAATCCATCAAACTGAGTTTTTCCCATCTGCCTGAGCTTACATTGACTTGAGCCTAATCCAAGCACCTGTGCTAATCAAATCTAAGTGGCAATCCTCTCATCTAAAAACTTTGCACATCCAACCTATCTTTTGTCATCCATCAATCTATCTACACCTTGCCCATCAGGATGAATCCTTCCCATGCCTAACAATTCATCCAAATCCATCACCTGCCCATCGGGATGCATCCTTCCCTAGTCCGACAATTGACTCAAATCCATATCCTTCTCTTGGAAAGAGATGTCAGTTGGTCATGTGCATGTTGTTTGCATGCTTGATCTTTTTTCTTTAATTTTCATCTTGTGTCCCAGGACTATACTTGTTTAGGACTGCCTTGATCATCCTATATCTCGGTATGTCTTGGCTGGTGTATAATGGGGCATATTTTTCATGGCATGGTGTATTTGAAGGTTTTCCTTGTACAATCCAACAACCCTGCAATAATGTTTATCAACACTTGCATGATTGTGTGCAATGCATACCTGTTTGACTGAGTGTCAGTCTACACCTTGGATCTTTGTATGATCCCGGTTCTTATAATCCATGGTGTAGACTATTCATGGCAATATCAAAACTAGGTTTTATTTCTATATTTTCTCAGCAAAAAATCCAATCCATTTATCATTTCTTTATTTCATTTCATGCACAAAACTCCAATCCATCGTTGTTCCCTCTTTCATCATCTTCATCCTTCCATCACCTAGTCTTCTAATCCATTTCAAGAGAACACTCGTGTTCTTCGAACTTGCCTATCCTCTCGAGGGGGCATACAACTACTTCCTCATCATCCTTCTTCATTGTCATTCTTCCTCATCTTATGATTGGGGCATCAGGCTACTAGTCATTATCCTTTTTTTCCACTATGTTTTATTCTTCTTTGATATAACATCATTTCACAACGCTATATCAAAGAGGGGCAAAATGTAGACACCTAAAATTAATATTTAATTAATTTAATCTTGTCAACATAATTAATTGATTTAATTATACTATCCTTATTCCTCTTGGTGTTAATTAAATCCAATTTAATTAATCCCATCGCTATTGTCCAATAATTGATTTATTAAATAAATAAATTATTCCCCTATTCTTCTAGCATCCCTCCAATAATTATTTCCTCTAAGCCCGCTCAGTTAATTAATTCTAATTAATTAACCTAGTCATGAGATTCCTACAAATCACTTTTCCTAATCCCCACTTAACCTAATTAATCCTTCTAGAATCTCTCATAATCAAACTTATCATTATCCTTCAATTTTATATTCCCACTCATGTCACATCAACATTGAGCCTCTCAAAGAAATTCAAATTTCTTTGAATCCCTCCATGCATCCTTTATTTTGGAATTTTTAATTCCTCATTTTGAAATTCAAATTCCCTTTCCCCCCACTTTTCAAGGAATTTTATATTCATATTTATTTTCCCAAGGAACCTTTGATCCATTCCTTCCATCTTAATTCAATCTCATCCCTCCATAACCGAATCAATCTTGGCCCTTCATTGTCCTACTCCAATCTATAAATTGGAGGATCATTTCCTCACAAAGGGATCCACTTCCTCTATAACATTCTTATGATGTCCATTTCTCTTCTATCTTCCTCCTATCATGCCATCATAATGTCCCCCTAATACTTCATCCAAATCAAATTCTCAATCCTCATCCATCAATAATCCTTCAATTCATCAATCCAAATCCTATTCCAATCCCTCTTGTTGAGCAAAGGAGAGCAATCCACATCCAAATCAAGCAAGGAGCACATCAAGTGGAGCATCAAAGGGCGCATCTTCCACTTTATCCATAGCTCAATCCGAAGGAGAAGGTAGAATTATCAAGGTATAAGTGGTTTGTTTAATGTTTATGTTTTCTTTGGATTCGAACCATAAAATCTTACCTTGCTATGTTTTCCCCTCTTTAATTGCAATTTTTTATTGAATGCATGTGATGCCTTTTTAGGGAAGCAAAAAAAATATCACTATGAGAAAATGATTTTGAGTTTTCAAAATCTGAGAGAGGTTTTTGTAGAGGGGCCAAACATGACCCCCTAGGTTCAGACATCTCATTTGTAAGTGCCACAGACTAAGAGATGCTCTATCAAAATTTGACAATTTTTACACTTAGGAACTTAAGAGAATACGCCAGTAGGGTATGGATCAGAATGTTCAGGAAACTTGGCAAGTGAAATAAGGGCATGCCTAGCATAAATCCAACCTCGTCTATGCATTTATGCTGATGATTGTTGGGAAAAATGGTGTCTCAACCTTGCATTTATGTGAGGTTACTATTTATAGTAAGTTTTCATTTGAGCACAAAATGGTGCGAAACTCTCCCTGAAGCTTCTGGTTGGCTAGATAAGCATTCCGGTAAAGTTGCGTCGCAAGGTCACAGCTAGTTTTGAAGATATTAAAGTTTTCATCTTGGAGGGGTGCAATAAAATGTTTAAACTTAATTTTGGGGACTTTAGAGGCTCCGAAATGCCCTGAAAAGTTTCCGTAACCAGCGAAGCAGGTTACGAGGTGATAGAGCACTTCGCGAGCTTTCCGGCGCTTCAAACGGTTCATCAATCGGACACCCGGTTCTCAAGTTATGGCCTCCGGAAGTTTGTACTCCTGAAATAGGAAAAATAATTTGTATCGGATACATAAATGAGCTGTAAAAGGGAGCGACACGTGTTGATGTGTGCTTTAACATGTCATAGAAGGGAGATAAGGTCGGCTACACCTTATTGGGTGGTTTTAGCCCATGGTTTTGTAATACCGTTTGACGGTTTCTTGTATTGTATCTCCTATTTATGAGGTGTGTGAGATAGAGGTTGTGTGTAAGAGTCTCATGGCTATTGAGTTGCCTCTGAATCTCTGATTAGTGGTACTCCTACGAAGAGCTTGCTCTGCAAGTATGTTGTAATCTGTTTTTGATTGCTGAATAAAATATTGAGTTGCTTTTGGAGGGTGGGGTTTTTCTCCCGAAAGGGTTTTCCCCACGTAAATCATTATGTTGTGGTATGAATGTTATTATATCTATTTCTATTTTCTATAACTGTTGTAATGATCTGAAAAAGTTTTGCATTATCCTCCTCTCAAGGTTAGTGTAGGAAGTTGTTTCCGCTACTTAACTTCCTTACAAGTGGTATCAGAGCCTGATCACCTTTGGTTTCAATTGTGGGCAGTTGGGTTTTTTGAACTAATCCAGATTTGAGCGGGAGCTTGTGCAGAAGACACTTTTTGATCTTGTTGTAGGAATATTCAGATGGCGAGTTCGTCAAGGAGAATAGAGGTGGAGAAATTTAATGGAAGTAATTTTGAGATGTGGAAGCTGAAGATGGAAGATCTGCTAATAGATCGAGATCTTTGGGATGCTGTTGATGTGAATGTCCAAAGGCCCTCAGATCCTACTGCGGCAGCTCAGTATGATGTTATGGACCGAAAAGCCAAGGGTCTAATCAGACTGTGCCTGGCAGACTCTGTTCTAATCAATGTCCATGAAGAAAACTCTGCAAAGAAGCTATGGACTAAGCTTGGTGAGATGTATCAAGTGAAATCTTTATTAAATCAAATTTTCTTAAGAAAGAAATTGTATTCCTTGAAGATGGAAGAGGGTGGACGAATTGCAGACCACCTAGAAACATTCAATATGATTGTGGCTCAATTAGTATCCGTCGGTGTTAAGATGGATGAGGAGGAGAAATGTCAGATCTTGCTTTGTTCTTTGCCTGATTCGTGGGATTCTCTTGTTATGGCTATCGGTAGTACTTCTGTTGTTTTGAAATCTAAAGACATGGTGGGTGCCCTACTCGGTGAAGAGATGCAAAGGAAGGTATCCATCAGTTCAAAGGAAGCCCTAACCGTTCGTGGAAGACCTAAGGAGAAAGGCAAGAAGAATGAGAAGCGTGACAAGTCCAAATCCAAAGGGAGATCGAAATCTCCTGGAAAGTCCAAAGTCATTTGCTGGAATTGCGGTAAACCAGGTCACATCCGTAAGGACTGCAAAGAAGAAAAGAAGAAGAAGAAAAAGAAAAGGTTCGATTCTGATTCTGAGTCTGACAAGGAAGATGGCGATGCATTTATTGCGGCTTTGGCGACTCATGCAGGTAATGATGCCTGGCTAATTGACTCAGGTGCATCTTTTCATATGACTTCCAATAGAGATTGGTTTTTTGAATATGAAAGATTTAATGGAGGTAAGGTGTACTTGGGTGATGATTCACATCTAGACATTGTTGGTCGAGGTAAAGTTAGAATCAAGTTTTCTGATGGTAGAATAAAAAGGATTAATGGTGTGCTGCATATCCCTGGATTAAAACGAAACCTGTTATCTGTGAGCAAACTAATAGATGCAGGTGTGCAGGTAGTCTTTTCTGAAGCAAGATGTAAGATGATTAAGGGTGCTATGGTAGTTGCTAGAGGTGTTAGGTTTGGCACTTTGTATAAGCTTGAAGCATACACTATTGAGTGTAATAGCACTTCTGTAAAAAGTAAATCTGCGGATAATTCACTGGAAGATTTGAAGGTTTCACCTTCAGCAGATGGAAATGGTTTTTGGGTACCTAAGGGTGCTCTTTCGTCTGAAGCAAAGTTACCTGCAGAGAAGACTATGTTATGGCACCAGAGACTTGGCCACATTGGAGAAAAGGGTCTAAGGACCTTGAAAAATAAAAACCTTGTTGAAGATTTGAATGACTGTAACCTTGACTTTGATTTCTGTGAGCATTGCATTTATGGAAAACAAAACCGCGTTCAGTTTTACTCGAGTTCTCATAAAACTTGTGGTGTTTTGGATCTTATCCATTTTGATGTGTTTGGTCCAGTAGATGTCTCTTCGATTGGAAAATCCACATATTATGTTTCATTTATTGATGATTTTAGTAGAAGGACATGGGTTTATTTTCTAAAGAGTAAATCTGAAGTTTTTAGTCGTTTTAAAGAATTTAAAGCAATGGTTGAGTTGCAGACTGGAAAGAAAATAAAATGTTTGAGAACTGATAATGGCGGTGAGTTTTGCTCTAATGATTTTGATAGATTCTGTAAAGACTGTGGAATTAACAAGCAGAAGACAACTCCGTATTCTCCACAGCAAAATGGAGTTGCAGAAAGAATGAATAGGACACTGATGGAAAAGGCTAGGAGTATGTTGAGTGGTGTTGGTCTTGAACAAAATTTTTGGGTTGAAGCTGTTGCCACTGCTTGCTACCTGATTAACAGGTCTCCTACATCAGCTCTTGTTGATAAAACGCCTATGGAAGCATGGTTAGGTCACAAGCCTTCATTGAGACATCTTAGAGTTTTTGGTTGCGAGGCATATGCACATGTGCCAAAGGAGAAGCGAACAAAGTTGGAGAACAAGGCTGTGAAATGTATCTTCATCGGGTATAGTTATGGTGTGAAAGGATACAAGCTTTGGGACCCTGTTGCACAAAAGTTAATTCACAGTAGAAGTGTTATTTTTATAGAAATTAAGTCTCCTTCTATTACATTGCAGCCAGAACAGACTAAAAAAGAAGATGTGATTCAACTTCCTTCTACACCTGAAAGAGTTGAATCGAGACCCCTAGATAGGCAAGAATTTGAGGAGAGCTCGTCTAGCTCTGAATCTTCAGAAGAGGAGGAAGAACCTCCAACTCAGCTTGTTCGAAGGTCTACAAGACATAGACAACCACCTGAAAGGTATTCACCTAATGATTGGAGATGTATTTTTGCTCTGAATACTAGTGTGGATGAACCAAAATCTGTAGAAGAGGCATTAGGTATGAATGATGCAGAATCCTGGAAGATTGCTATGGAGGAAGAAATGGCAGCTTTGAAAAAGAATGATACATGGGATCTTGTACCATTGCCTGAAGGACGAAAACCTATTGGTTGTAAATGGGTGTTCAAGAAAAAGATTGGTTCAGATGGAAGCATTGAGAAGTATAAAGCAAGGCTGGTTGCAAAAGGCTACTCTCAGGTTGAGGGTGTTGATTACGGTGAGATATTTTCTCCTGTTGCAAAAATGACGTCCATTAGATTTTTGCTTTCTATTGCTACTGCTTATGATTTAGAGGTTGAGCAAATGGATGTGAAAACTGCTTTCCTTCATGGTGATTTGGAGGAAGATATTTATATGACACAGCCAGAGCACTATGTGGTGAAAGGCAAAAGTAATTTGGTCTGTAAATTGAAGAAATCTTTGTATGGCCTCAAACAAAGTCCTAGGATGTGGTACCAGAAATTTGATACATATGTGTTGATTTTGGGATTTGAACGTTCTAAATCAGATCACTGTGTTTATTATAAATCTTATGGTGATCATTTCTTATTCATTGCATTGTATGTTGATGATATGTTATTCATTGGTAAAGGGAAAGATATGATTTCAGAACTGAAGTCTCAGCTCTCTGCTAAATTTGAAATGAAAGATCTTGGTGCAGCAAAGCACATTCTTAGGATGGAAATTAGAAGAGATAGGGTGAACAAAAAGCTATGGCTAGGCCAGAGTAAGTATGTGATTTCAGTGTTGCAGAGGTTCAACATGCAGAATTGTAGACCATTGAGTGTTCCTTTTACAGTTGGAATGAAACTATCTATTTCAGATTGTCCTACATCCCCATTGGAGATGGAAGACATGAGCAGAGTGCCTTACCAGAGTGCAGTTGGAAGCTTGATGTATGCTATGGTTTGTACTAGACCAGACATTGGCCAAGCAGTGGGAGTACTTTCTAGATATATGTCTAATCCTGGTAGAGTTCATTGGGATGCAGTTAAAAGAGTCTTCAGATATTTGAAGGGTACTTCAGAGTATTCTTTGTGTTATCATGGTAATTCAGTTGGAGACATGACTTCCCTTGATATCCATGGTTATGTGGATTCAGATTGGGCAGGTGATATTGATAGCAGAAGATCCACCAGTGCTTATGTGTTTACTTTGTTTGGTGGTGCAATTAGTTGGATGAGTAAGCGACAAGCTGTGGTTGCTTTATCCACTACTGAAGCAGAGTATATGGCAGCTACTCATGCTTGTAAAGAGGCCATTTGGCTTAAGAGACTGTGTTCAGATATTGGAATAAAACAAGGTACAGTGACAATTTACTGTGACAGTCAGAGTGCAATTAGCCTAGCTAAGAACCCAACATTTCATGCTCGGACCAAACATATTGATGTTCAGTATCATTTTGTTAGAGATATGGTCGAAGATGGTAGGGTGAAGCTGGTTAAGGTGGACACTTTGATGAATGTTGCAGATGCTTTAACTAAGGCTGTGAGCACAGAGAAGTTCAGATGGTGTTCAGAGTCTATGGGCCTTATGGCCCCTAGCAATTGATTCATTGTGTTGACATTCCCTTCCGCTCATGCAAGGTGTTCAACAAGTGGGAGATTTGTTGGGAAAAATGGTGTCTCAACCTTGCATTTATGTGAGGTTACTATTTATAGTAAGTTTTCATTTGAGCACGAAATGGTGCGAAACTCTCCCTGAAGCTTCTGGTTAGCTAGATAAGCATTCCGGTAAAGTTGCGTCGCAAGGTCACAGCTAGTTTTGAAGATATTAAAGTTTTCATCTTGGAGGGGTGCAATAAAATGTTTAAACTTAATTTTGGGGACTTTAGAGGCTTTGAAACGCCTTGAAAAGTTGCCGTAACCGGCAAAGTAGGTTACGAGGTGATAGAGCACTTCGCGAGCTTTCCGGCGCTTCAAACGGTTCGTCAATCAGACACCCGGTTCTCAAGTTATGGCCTCCGAAAGTTTGTACTCCTGAAATAGGAAAAATAATTTGTATCGAATACATAAATGAGCTGTAAAAGGGAGCGACACGTGTTGATGTGTGCTTTAACATGTCATAGAAGGGAGATAAGGTCGGCTGCACCTTATTGGGTGGTTTTAGCCCATGGTTTTGTAATACCGTTTGACGGTTTCTTGTATTGTATCTCCTATTTATGAGGTGTGTGAGATAGAGGTTGTGTGTAAGAGTCTCATGGCTATTGAGTTGCCTCTGAATCTCTGATTAGTGGTACTCCTACGAAGAGCTTGCTCTGCAAGTATGTTGTAATCTGTTTTTGATTGCTGAATAAAATATTGAGCTGCTTTTGGAGGGTGGGGTTTTTCTCCCGAAAGGGTTTTCCCCACGTAAATCATTGTGTTGTGGTATGAATGTTATTATATCTATTTCTATTTTCTATAACTGTTGTAATGATCTGAAAAAGTTTTGCATTATCCTCCTCTCAAGGTTAGTGTAGGAAGTTGTTTCCGCTACTTAACTTCCTTACAATGATTAATGCTCGTGATCAAAAAAAGTAAAGTTACGACATATTGCAACTTTTGAGTAAATGCATGTGACACTTTTTAGGACAACAGAAAAAATCTTGCCATGAGAAAATGGTTTCAAGTATTTGAAATATGAGGGATTTTTTTGTAGAGGTGCCTAACATGACCTCGTAGGTTTAGACGACTCATTCATATGTGCCATGGGATTTGAGAAATATTTTGTCAAAGTTTGAAAGTTTTTGTAGTTAAGACAATAGAATGTGTCAGTAGGGTATGACCCATAACGTTCAGGTGACTTGATGAGTGAAACAAGGCTATGTAAATCATAAACCGGACCTTCTGGATGCATTGGTGCTCACAGTTCATGTCCACAATGAACATAATGAAAGTTAGGGCATATTTCAACTTTTGATTGAATGCATGTGAAACTTTTTAGGGAAACAAAAAAACTCTCACGGCAAGCAAATGGTTTGTAGTATTCAAAATATAAGAGATTTTTGTAGAGGAGCCTAATGTGACCTTGTAGGTTTAGATGACTCATTCGTATGTGCCACAGACTGATAAATGCTCTATCAAAGTTTGACAGTTTTTGCATTAAGGCACTTAAGAGAATGTGTCAGTAGGGTATGGCCCAAAATTTTCAGGTGACCTAATGAGTGAAATGGTGCATGCCTAGCATAAAATTGATCTACTGGAAGCATTGGCATTGATGGTTCATGCCCATGATGAACATATTGAAATTTAGGGCATATTGTAACTTTTGATTGAATGCATGTGATGCTTTTTAGGGCAGCAAAAAACTATCACCACAAGAAAATGGTTTTGAGTATTCATAATATGATAGTTTAATTTATAGAGGGTCCTAACATGACCTTGAAGGTTCAGATTGCTCGTTTGTATGTGCCATGGACTCCAAGATACACTTCATCAAAATTTGATAGTTTTTGCACTTAAGGAACTTAAGAAAATACGTCGATAGGGTATGAACTAGAACATTCAGGCGACTTGGCAAGTAAAATAGAGACATACCTAACAAAAAATCAACCTCTTGGATGTGTTGGCCCTGACACTTCATGCCCATGAAAAATAGAATGAAAGTTAGGGCATATTCCAACTTTTGATTGAAAGCATGTGATGATTTTTAGGGCAGCAGAAAAACTCTTGGAATGAGAAAATGGTTCTGAGTATTCAAAATATCAGAGGGGTTTTTGTAGAGGGGCCTAATATAACCCCATAGGTTTCAACAACTTGTTTGTATGTCTCACAGACTCTAAGAAATGCTCTATCAAAGTTTGAGAATTTTCACACTTAAGGTATTTAAGAGAATGCGTTAGTAGGGTATGGCCCAAAATCTTAAGGTATTTAAGAGAATGTATTGGTAGGGTATGGCCCAAAATGTTTGGGAGACTTGGTGAGTGAAATAGAGACATTCCTAGCATAAACCTAGCCTCTTGGGTGCATTGGCATTGATGGTTCATGCAATGAAAGTTAGGGCATATTACAATTTTTGATTGAATGCATATGACACTTCTTAGGACAGAAGAAAATCTTGCCACAAGCAAATGGTTTTGAGTATTCAAAATTTGAGAGATTTTTTTTGTAAAGGGTCCTAACACAACCCCATAGGTTCATACGAATCATTCATATGTGTCATGGACTTCGAGAAATGCTTCGTCAAAGTTTGATAGTTTACAATACTTGAGAGCTTGTATTGCTAGGGTATGGCCTAGAACATTTAGGAGACTTGGTGAGAAAAACCAAGGCATTCCTGGCATAAACCTGGCCTCTCGGATGCATTGGTGCTAATGGTTCATTCCCATGACAGTTTTTGCAACTTTTGAAACTTTTGCAACTTTTTTGCTGCTTTTGCAATTTTTTTGCAAATTCTACATCTTTTTGACAAACCTACTAAACCTAGGAGATTTGTAATGAATCTAGGATAACCTAAGTTAGTCCTAATGAATGTATAATAGGGATTAGAAAGTCTATACTATGTAATCACATGCCATGTATGCTATGTTAGTTATTTCTAAGTGACAAATTATGCAACATAATTAGATAAATCACATCACAATGCATACATTATCAATAATTAACACATGCAACCTCTTGAAAATCAAATCATAGGCAAAATTTATTTTGTTATTTGAAAATTCAATGCATTTTTAGATTTTATTACAAAAATCACACCTCAATTGTAGCATTAAGTATTTCATAAGACATATGATTGTAGATAAGGAACAATATTTCATTGGTTAAAACATACAAGTCATATATACAAATAAGATTGACATTACAATTTTATTGCATTTACATTCAATCCAATGAACCATCTGTATGCACTCTACTCTTTATCGTGTCAAGTATTTCCTCATGGTTAGACATTTGATGGTGTACATCCAACATATTTATGTCAATCATGATGTACTTGCAATTTGAGATGTTGTAGAGGGAGTGCATTCAATTGAGATGTTATAGACGCTAATGGTGTGCATTCAACATGAGATTTTGTAGATGGTGTGTACTCAATGTGAGATGTTGTAGATGATGTTCCTTCATATTGAGATGTAAGAGATGGTTTTCTTTCATCTTGAAATGTGGTAGATGACATGCTCTCAACCTTGAGACAATTTTCTCAGTGCACGGAGGTTTTGCATTTGTTACCTTTGTGTCGCCAATTCTATCTCTCTCTTAGATTGGGTGGATGTTTCATGTTCCTCTTCAATTGGCATGTTTTCTTCTATGTTGTTCAATTTCCTTGCTTCAAGAATTTGCCTCATTCTTTTTCTTTTCTTGGCATTCTTAGCTTCATGCTCTTCCAGTGTTACATTCTTTGGTCATTTTCTTGGCATGATGATGAGTTATACATGTACATACACATACAAGAAAATGAAGTTAGTTCATAAAGAGAGAGCTCAAGAGGAGCAAGAAGGGGCAGTCCTAATGAATCTATAACTTTCCTAATGAAGTTAAGGTAGTCATAAATAATTTTGCTCATATTCAGAGAGCTCTTGAGAGGAGTAAGAAGGGGCGGTCCTAATGAATCTATGAATTCCCTAATGAAGTTAGGATAGTCTTAATGAGCTTAGTTAATAAAGAGAGCTCAAGAGGGTTAGGAATGGACAGTTGGGCAATGAATCTATGAATGTCCTAATGAAGTAAGGTTGGTTCAATTTAAGTAAGATTGATTCAATTTTGAATACTTATTACCATGCACTTATCACATTGACAATTTAAGCAAGGATGATTCAATTTAAGTACTTGGTTGGTTGTCCATTTCATTATCATTCAAATTGGTAATCCTTGGTTTGTATGACTGTTCATTTTTTATTTGTATGACACATTAACTAAGAACATGCTAACATAATCATAAAGTCAAACTTAAACATGAATGATACAAAAAAAACAAAATCAAATGGAAAATGATTGAAACTAAACTAAGCGATAAGGTGACAAGAATAAAATACATATGTTAAAATTGATATTACAAATTGCAAAGTATTTCATGTTCTTCTTTTTTTTGCTTTACTAAAAAATTAATCTTTATATGAAACTTCCTTCGTATTCAATATTGAATCATATGTAAGTCTAATTGGATTAGTATAAATTATGAAAAGAACAAGTCTATTCTAAAATTTAAACCAAAAAAACACTTAATAAGTATTTGAAATCTAGAAACATGAAGATATTACCTGTAATAATTAAATTTGATCTAAAAACTTTAAATCTTCCTCTTCTACGTTGTCAAATGAATTAAAAGGTGGTGGAGATGTTATGCAAAATAAGCTTGTGTGAAATGTCAACACCATGGAAAATAATTTTTTGCTGGATGATGCACAAATGCTAGACAAAAACAAAGAATGTGGGCTTGAAGCATAGATCAGCAACCCCTTTTTACCATTTTTAGTGTAGCCTACCTAGCTAACACAAAATTGGTGCTAGCCAAGTAATCTTCATTGAGATTTTACAACATTTGATAAATTGGGAAAAAAGATACTGAGGGATAAGAGAAAAAGAGATAGAGAGAAGGAACGTGAATAGTGAGAGAAAACCATAGATACAAGACCCTCACCCATAAACCTATTACCCTCAATATACTCTAAATTCTATACGAATACTCCAAAACCTCAACTATAGGTCCAATACTCTAAACCCTGTAATCAATACCCTTAACCCCATACTCTATACTCTATACCCTATACTCGATAGCCTCAATCATAAAATGTAAACACTATATCAATACCCTAGACCCTATAACCCCATATGATAAACCCTCAACCCTATACCTTATACCTCAACCATAAAGCTAAACTATATACCCTATGCCCTCAACCAAATAAATAATATACCCTAGACCTAAACCATATAAAGGGACAAAATAACAAAAAGAGACATAGACAAATAAAGGGGGTGAGAGACCTAGAGAGGGGAGGGAGAAAGAAGAGGACTAATAGAAGAACAAAGAGAGAGAGAGAGAGAGAGAGAGAGAGAGAGAGAGAGAGAGAGAGAGAGAGAGAGAGAGAGAGAGAGAGAGACAGACCTAGGAAATGAGGAGAGGTGGAGAGGGAAATAGATGGGGGTAAGGATGGAAGGGGAGATAGAGAGGGATAGGTAAATAGAAGGGATTTAGTGAAGGTACACATGAAGTGTGTGTGTGTGTGTGTGAGAGAGAGAGAGAGAGAGAGAGAGCGGGGGGGGGGGAGGTTAAGGAGGGAGGGGGAGATATAAAGGGAGAGGGGAAATAAGAAGAGAAAGAGAGGGAGTTAGAGAGGGAGGGGGGAAGAGGGTTTTGTAAAGCACGAGAGGAAGAGAAATAGAGAAGGGAAGCAAGGTGAAGATGGGAGATAAAAGAAAAACAAGAGATCCAGAGGAATAAGAAGAGACAAAGGGAGAGCTAAGAATGGAGTAAGTGAGAGACCTAGGGAGAGAGGACATAGAGGGGAAGAGAGGTGAGATGAGACATGGGTGTTTAAGAAGGGAGGGCGAGATAGAGAGGGAGATGGGAAAGAGGAAGAGAAAGAGAGGGAGATAGAGAGGGAGGGGGGGAAGAGGGGAAGAAAAGGAGGGAGAGACCTAGAGAGGGGAGGGAGTAAGGACTAAAGTGAGGGAGAGACCTAAAGAGATGAGCGAGGTGAGGGAAAGAGATGGGTTAAGGAGGCCGAGATAGAGAAGGATAGGGGAATAAAGGGGGTGAGAGACCTAGATAATGGCGAGAGAAAGAAGAGGAGAGATAGAAGAACAAAGAGAGAGAGAGGGGGGATTGAGGGAGAAGTAGATATGGGGGTAAAGAGGTGTTGGAATCAAGGAACACTAAGAGGGGGGTGAATCAATGTTCTGCAATTTTTAACATTCTTAACTTATTCTTTCAACCACTTAATGAAAATGAACAAAAGAGAGATGCAGAAACACAAAGAATTCAACAAAAACACCATAACACCAAGATTTTATACGTGGAAAACCCGATTAAGGGAAAAACCACAGTGGGAGTGAGACCCACAATATAAATATACTTTGTTAGAAGTATAAAAAAATATTACAATGGGGAATGCACATGCATTTAGGCACACTGCGTAGAGCTCACTACTCAAAATAAACAAGCGCAACAACCTTGGAAGGTTCACTGCCTTAGAAAATCTTTTACAAAACATAATTGGAATTTCTAAACTAAAAAATAGCATCTGCAAATGCCAAGGTACAGTTTCAGTTAAGCTCAAAACTCTTGATCTCACACTGCTCCACTACACTACTCTGTTCCACTGTTCTTCAATATTCTGGAGTAGAAATCATTCACTTTCACATGTGAAATTGCATCAATCACTATCACTTTCCACACATCCACCGATATCAAAAATGATCATATCCATCAGTCTTTTATATCCGCAACATCAAATTAGATTTTCTACATGTCGGCTTTAAGAATAATATACAAATAGTGAAATGTTCCTACGTAGTCGACTCAATCCAAAATCCAATGCATATGCAGACCAAAAATAATTTTCCACACGCTTCCCAAATGTTGGCTAAACATCCTCGATCACAAAAAAAATCACCAAAATTACTCCACCAATTCTGCACAATGATCAACTATCCAAGTTGCTCATACCAAACTATTCAACCCAAAAACCTATACATTGGATCTTCCAACTTACTCAAGAATCAACACTAGAGGATAAGATTCTAGAATAAGGTACTCTAGACATATAACTATTATCTTTTATCTCAACAACACAAAATATTCAACCGAAATGAAATGCCAACCAAAATATTGTATATTGTCAGATGTCATGTTCTATCTCATCGGACCTATCCAAAACTCAATCTGACTTCCAGTAGAAGCAAATCATGAACTGCGGATGGAATTTCTAACCTTAGTTACCATCATTGACAACACTAGATGACCTGTATAGTGTCTCTTTCCAACAATCTTGCCCTTTGGCATTGATGGCAACACTTAGTGAAAAATGATTAAGTGTTGGAATCAGTACCAACATATATACACTACAAAATCAAAATCTCAAAATTTCAAAATTTTGGAACTCCCCCTAAGATGAATACAACATTTTTCACTACTCTACACTCCCCCTTTGACATCAATGGCAAAGGTAGGGATCCAGATGCCAAAATTCTATATACAGACCACATATGCACACAGACCTTACTAACTTACAAAAACTTGAAGATATCCGCAAAAATGTTCTTCAATAAATCCAAATGGCTATCCCAACCCTTCTTGAGACTCTCCAAGATAGATATGAGACCACTGAATAGATAGGATTGCGTCTCTATTGACTTAAGATCTCAAGGTTCACTAGCGACCTGAGCATCCTAAGCATCCTTCAATGCACTTAGCATCATGCCCAACTTGGGAGTGATGTGACTTCGCAGTTCTCCAACTTTGTCAATGATTCTTTCCTTTTCATGGCTTAGGCTCTTGATATTGTCAAGTAAATATATTACCTAATCTTCTTTACTATTCAAAGAAACCGACAAGAGATCAAGTGATTGAGATATTCCATCTAATTTCTCTTCATGCTCTTTGAACTTCTTCTCAATATCCTTAGTGAACTTGGACAATGATAGACATGAATTAGAAATGTTGCCACCTTTAGATAATCCATCTTGAATGCTCTTAATACAAGAATCTAATGTAACTCTATCATAGAAAATCATTCTTTTCAATGTCCAGAGCCTCTTGGCATTAAATTCATTGTGGGCCTTCACTTTAGCTGATTTCTCCAATGACTCAAAATGAGTATCCACCGAGTTGATCAAAGTCTTCAGCTGTCTGGATGGAGTGTCATATGTGTTCTTCTAAAATGTGGTGATTAACTTTTCAAGAACACTGAATTCCAGGGTAAGCAACTCATTATCTTCTATGTGATATTTCAACAAATCCTCACTTGCCTTGGTATGAGCAAATGAAGCTAATTGAAGCTTCTGAATAGGGGATAGAGTGGAAAGGTTGATTGGGCCTTGGACAAATTCTGGATCATGAATAATCTTCTTTCCTTTCACTATCCCTAAAGTGTCTCTTGCTTCAGTGCTTTTGCCCTCAGTATCAATTGCAACTTCAACCTAAACCTTATCCTTCTCTGCAATCTTCTCTAGATCAGCCTTATGCAGGATTGCATCTGTTTCAGGTATCTTAGTATAATCAACAGTGTCAACTAGAGTTTCATAGTATCCTCAACCTCATTTCCTTGTCTTGCTTCTCCTTCACCCTTATCCACCACATCCTCATCTCTAGTCTCTTTCAGATCATTCACCTCTACTTGATCAACTGTCTACACTTCTAGAATAGAAGGAGTATCAACCTTTGTCTAATCCCCTTGGGATGACATGCTTTGAGTTTCCAGACCAGGTTTAGTAGCATAATCCTAAGTTTTCTTAGGCATAACCTCATATTGATTCTGAAGCAATAATTTCCTCAATATCGTCTTGATGTCTTTTATGAATTCATTTGTTTTACCAATCATTATCTTATTGACTCTGTTTTTGCTCCTGAAATCATTCTTGGCTTCCTTAAGAATTCTATTAATTTCTTCCTTAGATATCATAGAGCATATATTGACTAGCACATATTCTCTTAATCTTTCATCTTCCTTATTTGTAGTTTATCTTCTCATCTCTAAAATTTCATACAAAAATTTGGGGATTTCTGACATTATTTCTATTAGAGCCCTACTATAGTCATTCAAATACTTAACAGTAGCTTCCTCTAAAGTCATTTTTATGTTATCATCAAAATTGTCATACCATTCTGACATTGGCTTTAAATTTCCATGCTTAACAACCTCATCTATAATTTCATCTAATGGCATAGGAGGTTTAATTGTGAATCTTACTTGCTTAATTACCTTGTCTATTCCAGAGGTTTTTGGTTTCTTGCTTGGCTTGTGTCCACCATATGGTTTCTCCTTAGCAACTTTAGTGGCCTTAGCTGATTTTGGCTTTACCTCCTTAACCACATCATTAGATTCTATCTCCTCATCTTCCTTCATAGTCACAAATATTACTTTCTTCCTCTTCTCTCATTTGCCAAATGGCTTGGCTGATCATTTGGATGATTAGGCAGGATTGTAGGAGGGGGAAATGCTTCTGGTTTCCTTAGGCTTAAAAGCGGAGACTTCCAGTTTAGCTTCCTTCTCTTTAACAACCTTCTCTTCAGATAGGATATTTCTTTTTCTCGCCTCTTTGGAGATCCCAATTCTCTTTGCATAAGCTTCCACTTCCTTACTTACTTTTCTATGAATTTTTGGATTAGATTGAATTGCTTGTGCAACTTCAAGCTTTTCTAAGCATAGGTACCAAATCTCTCTTCTACGGGATCCACAAACTTGCTTAATAAGTGTTGAGCATATAGATCCAATATTTTCTCATCAACCTCATATCCCATGGGCATGATCCACACAGTTCTGGGTTCAACAACTTCCATCAGACATTGGTCAATATCTATCATGAAATAAATTGTATCTTGGTACTTCTCAACCACTAATTTAGGGATTCTCTCCTTTTCATGCATTTCACTCTGAAAGTTCTTGAAATAACCCCAGAGAGTGGCCTTCCAGACCTTAGTTTCACCAAAATTATATAGTAACTCTCTATTTTATACTCCCACAAGTCTGTCATTATCCCATTGAACTTGTGCAACTCCCAGAACTTTGTTCATGAAGTAGAAGAACAGACACATGATCAGAGTTTCGTACTTGAATGAATGTTTCTTGTCTTGCTTGATTTTTGCCAAATTTTTCATTAGCCCACTCCAAAGAAACTCACATAAGTCATATTTCTTATTCTCCCGAATCATCTCATAAGTAGCATATATTGTTGTTTCAGATACAGAGTTCTCTTTGCTGAAATAGTAAATCTTGTATCCAATCACCATTGAGGAAAATCTAACATCATACTCCAAAATGTTATTGATTGTCATGGCTCTTTTGTTGAACCTTGAACCAGTTGCATCTATGATAATCTAGTTCTTTACCGACTTCAGTTATGGCAACTCTTTGGATGAACACAATCCTGTAATGGCTCTAATAACATTCTTGGTGATTTTGAAAGGCTTGTTTAACCACATGAACTCATCATGCACTCTGCTAAGAACATACCAGACCCATTTGATTTCATCAAACAAAAAAAAATTAGCGAACTGAACAAAACCCTTATCCTCCAACACTTGAAATTTTAGTTTTAGCTTGAAATTCCCA
The DNA here is from genome assembly GCF_030272615.1 of Cryptomeria japonica. Lineage (NCBI taxonomy): Eukaryota > Viridiplantae > Streptophyta > Pinopsida > Cupressales > Cupressaceae > Cryptomeria > Cryptomeria japonica. The sequence continues at coordinate 499,481,308 of NC_081414.1, forward strand.
TCAATCAACTATTTATTGTAGAGATTCAATATGTTTGAGCTTCCCAATTCCTCAATGTTGCAGTGTGTGTAAACCCTAATATCCTCAATATGGAAAACATTGTGTGGTACTGATAAAAATGTGGTCTTTAGATCATCTTCCATGGATATAAATGGATGTTTCTTAAAATATGGTCGAGCTCTCTCAGTGATGTCTACGACTAGTGGGGTTGCAGTTCCAAAGGCAACCATTTCAGAAACCTAAACTTCAAACTTAAAAGGTTTCAGCAAAAAATACCTTGACCACGGGATTAGAAAATTCGCGCGGAAAATATTCTTCATGCTTTGATCTCTAAAAATTCTACTTGTAGAGTTCTCTTCTCTTCTTCTCTTTGAATACAAAGTGAGAAATTAAGTGATTAAGTCACTTTTTTTCTTCCGCACACCAAATTTTAGTGTAATAAATGCACTTTTCTCTAGTCTTTCGGATACCTTGCATACATAAATAGTTCTTCAAGAAATCTGGATCTTCAATTTCACTCATACTCTTCCGAAAATCCTTCAAAAACATCTGCACCACCATAATACAGCTTCTGAAAATTTGTTGATCTTCTAGCACCAACATCAGGCAGGGGAGAAAAGATCTACATGAAGACTCCCCTTAGGCTGGAGGCCTTAACTCAATTCCCAGAGGAATTTCCAGCACTGAAATCAGGTGTGGATCCATTCCCTGCATCTAAATCACTCTTCTTAACCCATGTCTTCTTCATCTGATCTTTGATCTCCTCCACTTTTGCTTTCCCTTTTACATCTGCTTGCACATTCTTGTTCTTGTCTATTAGACCATTTCTACTCATGATTCTACTTCTACAGAATCTTGCAATGTGACCAAATTTGTTGCAATTGTAGCATACAACATTTCCTTGTCTAGGCTTGAAATTTCCTTGATTTCCTCTTGATCAGCACTGGTTAGCAACATATCCAAACCTACCACTTGCATAACATATGACATTCCTTGTAATTGAAAAGTTGTTCATCACACTTCTACATTCATTTGACTTATGTCCATACTTGTGGCATTTAAAACATTGAAAGATGGAACATTATATTATTCATCCTATTTCTACATTGACTAGCCATATGACCAAATTTATTGCAAACAAAACAGTTACCATTGAACTTATGAGCATTAGGTTGCCTTATCGAAGACCTTTTAGCTTTTTTCTTTTGATGTTGAGACATGATTGCTTTGACCAGATTCAGAGCTTTCACCTTTCTCAAATCCAAGTCCTCACTTGTCATCTTCACTCTTTTGACTTTCAAGAATCTCATTAAGTTTGGTTGAGCTGATCCTGAACTTTTCTTTGTACTCATTTGCAGCTTCAATATCATATCTAAGAAGAAGGATATGCTTTCCAAGCTCTTCCTCATGTTGTTGGATTCTTGTAGGTCAAGCTTTAGTTGGCCATTCTCACAATCAAGTCTACAACATTCATCCGATTTATCTTTCAATAACTAAGAAATATTCTCCTCATTCTTCTTCCTTTCCTCAATCTCCTTTGTCAATTTCATCACAATAGATTCCATATCATTCTTCTTAATTGCATTATCTTTGGCAAGTTTCTCACATTTCTCTGTCTTCTCTTTCAAGGCTTGGTCATCAATACTTTGACTCTCTTTCTCCTTTATCTTATCAACAAGTTCCTTTCTCTTTTCTCTTGACTTGTTCAACTGATCTTTCAATGACTAGATGAAGTTCTCAACATCTTTAAGATTTGTTTTCATCTACCGGACCTCAGCTTGGGATTGATCAAGATCCTCAAGTGCCACAATAAGTTGATGTTGAAGACTACCAGAATCCATTGATTCACCTTCCTAGATCTTCCTCAAGTTGTTAGGCTTCTTCCGAGGAACTAGGCTCCGATACCAATTTTTGGAATCAAGGAAAACTGAGAGGGGGGTGAATCGATGTTCTGCAATTTTTAACATTCTTATCTTGTTCTTTCAACCACTTAATGTAAATGAACAAAAGAGAGATGTGTAAACACAAAGCAATCAACATCAACACCATAACACCAAGATTTTTTATGTAGAAAACCCGGTTAAGGGAAAAACCACGGTGGGAGTGAGACCCACAATATAAATATACTCTCATTAGAAGTATAAAAATATTATAATGGGGAATTCACATGCATTCAAGCATACTGCCTAGAGCTCATTGCTCAAAAGAAAGAAGGGCAACAACGTGAGAAGGCTCACTACCTTACAAGGTCTTTTACAAAAGATAATTGGAACGTTTGAACTGAAAAATAACATCTACAAATGCCAAGGTATATTTTTGGTTAAGCTTGAAACTCTTGATCTCACACTGCTCTACTACACTACTCTGTTCCATTATTCTTCAATATTCCAGAGTAGAAATCCTTCACGTGTGCACATGAAACTGTGCACAATCGATCACTAACACTTTCCACACATCCACCGATATCGAAAAATGATCATATCAATCGGTCTTTTATATCCACAACATCAAATTAGATCTTCTACATGTCGGCTTCAAGAATATTATACAAATAATGAAACATGCCTACATAGTCGGCTCAATCCGAACTCCAATGCATATGGAGACAAAAAAGAATTGTCTGCATGCTTACCAAATGTTGGCTAAACATCCTTGATCACAAAAAAAATCACCAAAATTACTCCACCAATTTCGCACAATGATCAACTATCCAAGTTGCTCATACCACACTGTTCAACCCAAAAACCCGTACACCGGATCTTCCAACTTACTCAAGAATCAACACCGGAGGCTAAGATTCTGGAATAAGGTACTCCAAACATATAAGTATCATACTTTAGCTCCACAAAACAAATCCAAATGAAATGAAATGCCAACCAAAATATTGTATATTGTTGGATGTCTTGTTCTATCTCACTGAACCTACCAAAACTCAATAAGACTTCCAGTAGAAGCAAATCATGAACTGCAAATGGAATATTTGACTTCAGTTGCCATCAATGACAACACCGGATGACCTATACAATGTATCTTTCCAACATGAGGGAAAGGGGAGAGAGGGTGTTGTAAAGCATGGTAGGAAGAGATCTAGAGAAGGGAAGGAGGGGAAAGATGAGATTAAAAAAAATAACAAAAGTAGATCCAAAGGAGAAAGAAGAGATGGAGGGAGAGGTAAACATGGAGGGAGTGAGAGACCTAGGGAGAGAGGACATATAGGGGAAGAGAGGTGAGAGACCTAGAGCAAAGAGAGAGGTGAGATGGGAGTTTAGGGAGGGTGGGGGCGATAGAGAGTTAGAGGGGAAGAAAGGGAGTGAGAGATGTAGAGAGGGGAGGGAGTGAGGAAGAAAGTGAGAGAGAGACCTGTAGAGATGAGCTAGGTGAGAGAGTGAAAGAGATAGGGTAAGGATGGAGGGCGAGATAGAGAGGGATAGGGGAATAAAGGGGGTGAGAGACCTATAGAGGGGAGGGAGAAATAAGAGGAGGGATAAAAGAACAAAGAGAGAGATAGAGAGAGGGGAGGGATTGAGGGAGAGGTAGAGATGGGGGTAAGGAGGGAAAGGGGAGAGAGGTTGTTGTAAAGCATGGGAGGAAGAGAACTAGAGAAGGGAAGGAGGGTGAAGATGAGAGACAAAAGAACAAAAAGAGATATAAAGGAGTAAGAAGAGATGGAAGGAGAGGTGAACATGGAGGGAGTGAAAGACCTAGGGAGAGAGGACATAGAGGGAAAGAGCGGTGAGAGACCTAGAGGGGAGAGAGAGGTGAGATGGGGGTTTAAGGAGGGTGTGGGAGAAAGAGAGGGAGAGAGAAAGAAAGGGAGGGAGAGACCTAGAGAGGGGATAGAGACCTAATAAAGTGAGGGGTGTAGGAGGGGATGAAGAGAATAAGAGATGAAGAGCAAGGGACCTACAGAAGGAGAGGAGATAGAGGTGAGGGGAGGGAGAGAAGAGGAGATCTAGTTTGTAGAGAGATATGGGTAAGAGGGGATAAAGATAGAGGTGGACATAGAGAGAGATAAATAGAGAGAAATTTAGAGAGGTGAGATACCTAGAGGGGGTGAGAGAGGTGAGAGACTAAATTGAGGAGAGAGAGATGTGAGATGGATAGAGGGGGATAGAGAGAGGTGGGTAATAAGACATGGATGAATATCTATATAGATGGAGAGGGAGGAAGGGAGAGGCAATATCCAAGAGAGGGGAGAGAGATAAAATGAGAGAGAATAGAACAAATAGAAAGAGAGGGCTAAGAAGGGAGGGAGAGGTAGATAGTGAGTGATTGAGAGACCTATAGATGGTGAAGGTAGATAAGTGGGGGAGAGAGAGTTCACAAAGTGAGAAAGAGGGGAAAATAAGTAGGGAGAGAAGTAGAGAGGGAGGGAAAGAAATAGGGGGAAGAGATATAGAGGTGGGATACTCAAAGCCTAGGGAGAGAGGGGTGAGAGACGTAAGAGGTAGAGATAGAGCTGAGATAGATAGAGGAGGAGAGAGAGATAGGTAATGAGATAGGGAAGGATAGATAGTGAGGTAGAGAGGGAGGGAGATACCTACAGATGGGGAGAGAGAGGGTGAGATGAATAGGTAGTGATCGAGAGAATGGAGATAAACAATGTGAGAGGGAGGTTGGGGTAGAGATGGGGCTAAGGAGGGAACATGTGGTAGAGAGGTCGAGAGAGAGCGGTCGAGTTTGAATTGAGTTCTAAACATTCAATTAAAGTGGGAAAGAAAGTGAGAATAAGAGACAATGTTTCAATGTTGAATATTTAGCTAGTGTCATATTTGGTGCTCACTAAATGCAAATAATGCACTTTTCACATTTGGCTAGCACCAAATTTAGCACTAGCCAATGTGAAAAGTGCATTATTTGCACTAGGCGTGTGTGCCAAATTTTTTGCATTGAGAAACATCAACCCTATGGGTTGAATTTTCCTTGGGCATCCAACCCAAAGGTTTGGATGACCATTTCAAGCTTGAGATGTGTTTTATCAGAAGATTGAATTTTTTTATATATTTTTGGTCATGTTATCCATTAGGTTTGCACATGTTTCAATGCAACTTAAAAACACCATGATATCCTTAAGCTATCTCTTAGCTATCCAACCATATATTTTATTTCACATTTTGACTTTATTAAGGCTTTCATCTTTAATTTCTTTTGTTAATGTGTCTATTTTTGGTCAAAAACCAACATGTGCTATTTCGGGTATAATTTTTTACACATTCATCAAATTTTGAAACAACTTACATTTTTAAAAATTAGACACCATTCTACATAGATTGAAAAAAACGCTTTAAATTTTGATTACTTTTTAATGATTTTAGGGGGGGGCACACTCAAATTTGTGTTTTTTAGGATGCATCCACTTCAAAAAAGTTAGTAAAAAATTATATACTCGAGGAAAAATTAGCCAAAAAAATTGGAATAAACTACAAGGTGCTAGCTAATTTTTCACCGAAGTGATTTTCAAAATTCTAAAATAAGGTTAACATTTTAGGGGGGCTACAACATATGCTATGTTATGTTTTTTGTATAAAAACAGGACCACTTTCTGTGGCCCCCCTTTTTGAAACCCTTAATCTCGTCCATTTACAAAAAAAAATAGTAGTTTAGAAAGTAGACTTAGAGAAATTTGACTCTTTTTCTTCTTGCATCTTCAAATTTGGAGTGTAACTACGTTCATTTTATTGTTGAAATTCAGACTTTGCTGATTTTAGGAAAAAAGTGGCATCTTAAGACCCCCTTTTGGTACCACATCTTGGTGCACATACCCTATACTTTCATGTTTACTACTTGTTTACTTTGACATGAATGTTTATAATAGTTTACATGCAAATCAAAATGGGCGAAAAGTTGTAAGGATGGAAGTTGCATACCTTGGCACTTTGACTAGGTTGCCTCTGATGTAATATCTAGTATTCAAGTGACACACTTTTACATAAAAGGGAAAATAACCTAAGCCTAATACGATCTTCCTTACACATCCCTAGAGATTAATATCCAATCATAAAATATTCATTATTTACCTGCATCAAATAGTAGGATAAAAAAAATCTATAGTCTAGAATGACCCTTTGATTTCTACATTCTAATTTTATCCTAGGCCCAAATTTGACCTCCTTCCAACTAGTTATTATTTTTCAAAGTGAACATGTGGCATGTTTAAACTCTAATTCTAGGTTGTTTTATTAAAAGAAATACCCTAATTTATTGTGATCATCAAAGAAATAGCATCATTACACCTACATAATTACTAAAAGAGCATTGCATCAATATTTAAAATGGCTCAACATATTGCATGATTGTTTGATCATTATTCAAACTCATTTATTGAGATCTATGAGTTTGATTAAGGAGAAGATCTTCACATAACAAGGTCCTAAAAGTGTTCATTAGCATTGTCATTTTTTTTCTAAACAATGATTTATGAAAATTAAGGTGAATAGATTCTAGGTGTTCAATTGTACAGGCACGTAGAAATTCAATGGTGTGGAAATGACCCAAAATGAATAACAATAGATTTTTTAATTTGACAAATATCATCAAACAAAGAGCTTAGTATAAATTACCGAAACAAACCACCTAAACTATCTATCACCATATATTTTATACCACTATCTTAGAACTAAACACTCTTCAATAATTTTAATGCATATTTATAAATGTAATCCATCTCAAATTTTAATTATACACTGTTAAAACAAAAATATAAAAGCAATGTAATTTTCAACTTTTGTTGATTTCGACTGAGATAATGCCCACCTTGATCATTTCTGAAGCATCATCATTCATTTAGAATTTTATAAAGTGAAAAGCACCTGCATTCCATCAATGCATTCCACTATTGTTAGTGGAGCCCTGATAATTCCACTAAGCTATATATATAAATACTTTAAAATATACAAGACGGTTCCAAAATTGTAAAAGGATTCTTATTATCAGTCATCAAACAACAATTTACCCACAGAAAATCAATCCAAGCCCCCACAAACTTTAAGTTAGCAACACAGATCACACAATGTTTTATGCTCTTAACCAGGTTGTATAGTGGAGATCGAATAATGGTTCAAAATTCAAACCCACTACCCACTACCCACTGCCACTCCAGATTTAAAAAACTATAGTAAATGTCAATACATCATGCAGAATTAATGGTGTAAGACTGGTCAGGAAGATGCAGCGAACTATCCACAGACAGCACAAAATTAACAATGTCAAATACAACCACCAAGCGTGGTTTAGGTTTGCCCATAGCTTTCAGGACTACATTTCCAATTAAACACTTGTACAAGATTTGGAATGCCATTAAATGAAGTTGGATCATTGTTTTTATGCAAATTACTACCACCCAATCTTCACAGAAAATGGGGATGATTCAGGCTGTTCTTCTTGGCATTGGAATAATAGGTATGTAATCAATTAATTAGTTTTTTATTATATAGATAAAATAGGTTTAGAATATCTGGTTGGAGAGGAACTCTAGGATTTTTAAGCATAAATCAGTTTCATTAGAAGAAGTTCTTGACAAAATTCTATCCTTCATTTCTGAGGTGGTGCTTTCTTACATCTTCAAAAATTTGGAATATCCGAGGTCCTTTTCTCATTGGGATAATTGGGTAACATGGAAATGGTGTTCACTTCGTGTTATTCCTTCTCATGGGGCTTTAACAGCTGGATTGTCTTCACTTGTCAAATGTAGGATGGCTAAATGGATGCCTCCCCCCAATTCTCCTTTAAGTTAAATTTTGATGAGGCTTCTAAGGATAATCCAGGGAAATCAGGAATTGGGGTGGTCATCTTTGATCATAATTCTAAGATTGTTAAAGCTATGGGGAAATATATTGGTGTTGGTTCTAATAATGTTGCGGAATTTCAGGTGTTATTTTTGGTCTTGATCTTGCCATCTCTTTGGACATTAAAGATATTGTTATTGAAGGGGACTCAATGTCTTTTTTATAATCAATTAAGAATTCATCATAAGATTACAACATCACAACAACAAAATATCAATAGATTTAATTGTTGAATTTGAATGGAGAAGATCAATATGTTTGAAATATCTAATTTTGAATTAAAATGTAATTGTTGAATGATAGGAAATATAACTTGTGTGACACTTTATAAGATCAACGCTTTAAAAGTATCTAATTTGAATTAGAATATAATTATCGAATTCCAGAAAATATAACTTTTGTGATAATGTGTTTAAAGTATCTGATTTGAATTAGAATGTGATTGTTGAATTGCAGGAAATATAACTTGCATGGCACTTTATCTATCACCCATGTAAGTACAATAATCCCATGTTTTCTATATATAACGTTTGTGGGCATTTATCCATTGTTGGTGATAACATTTATTTTACGTTCTGCTGAATTTCAGACCAACTTTTAAAAGGATAATCAAGGAGAAAGACACGGGTCAGTTTTCTGCTTTCACTTATGTGTGCAGTTTGTTCAAGTGTTTACTTTGGACATTGTATGGTCTGCCAATCATTACAGACAACAACATTACAATTGCCACCATGAATGGCATTGGAATAGCTTTTGAGATGGTTTATGTGCTCATCTATCTCGTATATGCCCCACAGGCTGAGAAGGTATTAAATTTCATTTATGTTTCAACTGTGGGAAAACCAGTTTGAGATTTACTCTTAACACTGAATTTTTCTCCTAATAGATTTTTTATTCATTTTTTTTTGGGTAAGGAAAGAAAAAAGTTCCAAATAAGTTAAAAATGCATCCATTCGTAGTTGAATGATAATTAAGTGGTTTTCTTTGGTTACAGATTCGAGTAGGGGCAATGGAGGCGGCATCTCTTACATCTTTCTTTGTATTGGCTGCATGTGTTGTAACAGTGGTACCCAAGAGCAGAAGATCCCTCATACTGGGAGTTTTCTGCGTTGCTTTGAACATTTTAATGTATGCTGCTCCCTTGTCTGTACTTGTAAGGCTAATTTCTTTATCCTTCTTCCCATAAATTTTTCCTCAACATTCATTTATTGATGTATTTATTTATCTAACAGCCATTAGGACTGATCCTAGAAATCCATGGCCATGTTTTAAATTTTGTCTCATTTGGTCATAGTATAATTTGAACCTGTAACTTGTCTATGTTTTTCAATGGTTCAACCATCCAATCTAACAGTTCTATTTCTATGTTTTTCAGTGATTTAACCATCAAATCTAACAATTATTCAATCATCAGATTTAATAACTATTTTATATTCTTTAATGACTCAACCATCTGATTTAACAACTATTTCTATAATAATCAGCTGTTTCCGGATTAGATTGTGTGTGAATTTTTTCATCTCTGCATGTTCTCTAATTCTTATCATTCTGATGATAGATCACGGAGTGATCATCTTGATGATGGATCAGGAAGTGTGATCCGAAACGTTGATGCAAAAATTCACACACAATCTAATCTATAAACAGCTGATTATTATCTCATAGATTATGGAAACTTAATGTCTATCATTAACTATTTCTATATTTTTTAACGAGTCAACTATCTGATTTAACAACTATTTATAAAGAGAATTAATATTGATTATTTGATTTTAGAAATTAGATGAAATATTGATCAGCATATTGGTCTTGATATGCAGAAACAAGTTAAACAAAACAAGAGTGCAAGCAGCATGCCTTTCCTTGTATCTTTGTTCACCCTTGTAAATTCAGCAGTCTGGCTGGCTTATGGTATACTCAAGATAGATGTTTTTGTCATTGTAAGCTTCAACTATACCATTTAACTTTATTGTATAAATATTTTTAGTTTGATATATATATATATAGATTAAACTCATTCTGTACTACTTATATTAAATGTCCAAAAGAGACTTAATTTTAATTTACCAACTGTGTAGCATTACTTACAATGTACTAAAGATAGAAATTTTGTTTTGTTTTATTTTACAATTTTCTTTTTAGTTTGTCTTGTTTCTTGAATACAATAGACAGTCTATTTTTCCATCAATCAAAATGATAGTAATGGGTTTGTTGTTATTTTTATTTGTGCAGATACCAAACGGATTGGGTGTGTTGCTTGGAACTATTCAAATTATTGTGTTTTACATATATACAAAGGATCCCAAAATCTCAACAAAAGTGGAACAAAATGGCAATAATAAGATTGTAGGGAGTCACCAAAATGGTATTTGTAAACTCACAGAGATTCCAGATATGGTTTGAAATCATGGGCTTCTGGCATGTTTGAGATTGTTCTATTTTTTTTTTAGGTTGTTCAGAACATTAATAAATGGATTTTCTCTCCTTCAAAAATAATTGATGTTAAAAAAAATAAAAATAATAGAAATTAGAGTCACTTTATTTTAGAAAAAAATAGTAGCTAATAGAAATTAGAATAGTAATTCTATGGTTGTAATTATTTATTTTATTCACAAGTTTGTTTGCTATCTCATATGGATCAAGTCTATGTTGACACCTCTTCAATTAAAAGTCAAGAAAAGATGATCTATATCTTATATCTTTTATGGGAGATTTGAATCTTAGTTTCATATCTTATATCATTCATCACAAATTTGAATCTTAATAGATAGGTATCCATTAAAAAAAAGTAAGAGCTAACTGTACAACTGGCAACCTTTTTTTTCCTTCTAAAATTTGTAAATTCACATGATTTATATAAGATTGACTCTTCCCCATGCAAGGAAGGTACTTATGTATCCATATTTAGAATTCAAATCATCCATGCAACATTCATGCAATATGCATAGTGTGACCCACTATGATTGGTATTCCAAAGCTTGTCATTACTAAAATTAATCTATAGTAACAAGGATAGGCTTCCTCCACATAAATTTTGATAGATGTGTCTAAAAGAGAGAGATAGAGAGAGATAAATGGATATTTTAAATTATTTATTCAAATATTGTCTACTATCTATGTGGATTGAGCCTCAATTGACCTCTCTCCCCAAATGTTTGGTCACTATTGCACTTTATCCTTTCATTTTAAGGACATTCATTAGAACTCTATGGTACACCACACTCTAGTTAGCCTAAATTGGGTGTTCCTTTTTTATGGTTTAGTTCCATTATTTTCATAGTCAAATGGTTCATCACATTCCACATGTATTCATACATGTAAAATTTGTTCCATAAGTCTAGGTACTGATTATTTCACCTCTTTAGATATTTAGATACAACACCTTACAACTTCATAATTTATAAGGACTAGAGATATCATGCACTTTCTGTGTAAACATGCTAAACTTCCTCTATCATTTAGTTAGAGACAAGGCCTCTTATGTGACCTACAATATAATGATCATACAACATGATGATCACTTCTTTTAATATCTGCTCAAGGTCAAGTAGAGCTTGTTTCTTGATTCATAAACAAGCTCTCAAAACATATTTGTGAGACATTTTGGATAGCACGATGTGTCCGTACGTACATATGTATTCACACACATATAAATGTAGATATATGTATATATACATATGATGCTTAATTTTTCCCTTTTAATTTTTATAGATATATTTATATCTTATTTTATATGATGCTTAATTTTTCCCTTTTTATTTTTATAGATATATTTATATCTTATTTTATATTGTACTTCCATAAATCTTATAAATCAATTTTTATCTTCTAAAAATATTGATGATTATAGGGTAGAAAAAATAAATCTTATATAAAGAATCTAAAAATAAAATTTTAAAGGAGATATTATAATACAAAATAATTAAAATGATTGAAATAGAAATAGAAATAGAAGTGACCTCTATCATTTAAGAAAACTAAAATCAATAAATAAAATATATATTGTTATCTATACTTCTGTTGGCTACATATTCTTATTTATTTATAAAACCTTTGGGAAAAAATAAAAAATAAAGTGGACAGTTTATGGAATTGTATTTAATCATACAAAATGCTGGGCAAGATTGGTTAGCGGTTGCTTTCCCGAATATGTAAAAAGCGAAAACTTGCAGTAGCATGCAAGCCATGGGATTCTTCAAACCACAGTCTTCACTCATACCTCAAACCTTTCCAAGCTCTCCTCTCACATCAACAAAGCTAAATTTTAGCAAAACTCTTCTCCAAGACTAAAGAACGAATCCTCACAACCATTAAAATATAAAACGAAAGAGAACAAAACAAGTATTTGAGTTAAAATTTTACAACGCTTGCTTGTTTGTGGAATGAAAAGGAATTGTAATTCACTTAACAATCTGAGACAAGTCATCATTCCTCTCAAGTTATCCCTCAATCATTTCATTACTGTATGACACCTGTCTTTGAAATTACTGTTTCATCAATTTTATTTATTTTTATCAGTAAAGGCAGAGTCGAGATTTGTATTAATTTTGCATAATTACAGTATTGACATATCTGAGTGGTGTAGCATCAAAAACCATTCTCAGCATTTTCCGAAAAAGAGGGTTTCCGAGCAGGTAGAAAACCATAATCACCGTAGTTTATCGTTCCAAAACCTAACAAGATTATGCAGTCTAGGATAACAAAAACTATAAAGAGTTTAGATAGCAGATTCTCAACTGCCAGAATAACAAAGATTTTAAACATAATTATGTAGCCAAAAATAACTATAAACAGATTCTTAAATTAAGCAATTGAAAATGTTTTTTAGCAGAACCAAATTAGGAACCTAGCTTGCAGTTTCGCCCAAGGGTTCGGATTGAGACGAAGCATTTTTCACTCTCCCATGACCCCTACCCAGAGGGCGGCCACGACCATGACCAAACCCCCGATGGCCCCTTCTTGCACCACCCTGGCAATTCTGATTGGCTTGGAGCTCCTCGTCATTAGTTTTCATGGGCAGGATTCCATTGAGTCTTGCGAACTAGAAGAGGTCTTCCTCTCTGCCCTGGTCCTCCGGATTTTCCCCTAAGAACCGCCACTTGAGGTATCTTAGGCCAACTCCAGCAAAGACCCTATGTCTGTCCAAGTCCTTCCCTTTCAAGTCCAGCAGAAAGGGATAATACTCGATAAGCTCACCTTGGGCATTGAACATAATCCTCTCGCTTGGCTGAGAAGCCCCTGAATCATGGAGTGCCTTATTCACAATTTCTTGAAATTCCTGAAGGATTTCCTCTGGAAATAGCTCTTTGGTGAGGTTCCAAACAGCTTGCTTAGCTAATTTTTGATCCAGCAGAGAGGCAACGAATCTGAAAGAAATGCTAGTGTTGACTCGAGGATACTCCTCCCTATTCAAATGACCACTTCCCAAAATCATTTTTACCGCCAAGAGAACAAGAAGCTCCGAGTGGAGAAGGAGGCGCTTCAATCTCAAATCTATAATTCTTCTGAAGGATGCTTGGCGCGTCGAAGCCAAGAAGGAGATGGGAGTGTCTGCTCCAAAGCAGGAAGTGGGCCTTGGATAGACACTCATAATAAACCCGTGCAGAGCCTCTGTCAACATGGATGGCAATAAGAGGTTTCCGACAAGAAAGAAAGAACATATTGAACTTTGGAATGGTTCTGGCAGGATAGGAATGTAAACAACTTGCAGAAAACGCTAATGCAAGATCAACAAGCACGCTCTTTAACACCTAATAATGAGGAGTGGGTTTGCATTAAATTCTCCAGCTAAGGTGGCAAAGAATATTTGTCCTGGACAAGCCAAATCTCCTTGGCTCAGTTAAAAAGGCTAATACGGACAACGCATACTTTGAGTCCAAAATGACGGCTCTTGCCAGTTGGACTTCGGGAAGCAATGGAATTGAAGAAGGCTTAGTTTGGTAATGCGTTTGGATGATGTAACTGGACCCGGGCCCACACCTTACCCGAGTAAAGAGAAATTTTGAATTCAAAAAAGAAATAGCCGTTTCCACAAGATCGCCAAGGATAGACCTTTAGACAGTTGCTTCGAATTAGAAGGCAACTACAACTGAGTTCTGCCCTTCTCTTTAAAATTCATCTCATACTTTTTAAAAACCTTAAGAGACATGATCCTGCTGATTAATCTAGTCTACTTGACCACTAGACCGAGCACCCTGATCCCACCAATGAATGAAAGTTCCCTGAACTGCTAATTTTGAGAGGGCTTCTGCCATTGAATTTGCTTCCTTGTAGATATGCTTAGCTTCATAGTGTTTTATTCTAGCCAAATTTTCTATTATGTTATCTAAAATTGCTTGTAGTCTCCAATTTGAAGTTTTTTTCCTCTTAATTGCATTTATTGCTATCTCCGAGTCTCCCTCCACTAAAACGTTTCTTAGACCATGCTTGATGCAATCCATCAAACCAAGTTGCAGTGCTTTGAATTCGGCTATATTGTTAGTATCAGGTGCAGTCAGTTTTGCCATTTTCCTATGATAGTTCCTGAGTGATCTCTGATTACATATCCTATTCCAAAGGGGCCTGAGTTGCCTCTAGAGGCACCATCAAAGTTTAATTTTAACCAGCCAGGCTTTGGAGGGGTCCAGGTAGCATCCTTTCTGGAATTGTTTTTTTGCCCAAAAGATGGAGGAATCCTGATCCCTTGCCAGTTTTTCTGGATACTTTCATCCCATGAAGAGAAGACTTTGGGCTGATCCAAAGAGAAAGCTAATTTGCAGTTTATTATGTCCACTATTGCTGATTCAATTGAATTTAGGACTGATTCCAGCCTCCTGGCTTTGCCATCAAATAATCTGCAGTTCCTTTCTTGCCAAACTTCCCAGACTAAGCATGATGGGGACTCTTCCATAATTTGACTCAAGGTGCTCTCCTTAATTAGGAGAGGCCAGCTTTGAAATAGAGATTTTGTGTCATTTGGCAGGGCTGTAATCAACCCCAGCTTAGCACAGAGCCAACGCCAACATTTGGAAGCAAAGGGGCAGTTCAATAGGAGGCGATTTACTATCTCTGTCTGGGCTTTACACAAAATGCACCTTGATGGTCCTTCGTACCCCATTTTTGTAAACTTTTCTACAGTTAAGATTTTTTTTTGATAAGCTAGCCACGCGAAAATCCCTGCTTTTGGGATGATTTTGGGACTCCAAAAAAGCTTCAAAGGGATGTCCTTCTTGTCCTGATCTGCCTTACTGACTAAAACTCTGTAACCATCTTTTGAGTTATACTACCTTGTTTTGGAGGGAGCCTAGATTAAAGAGTCTTCTCCTCTTCTGGAACTGATATTTCTTGCTTTTAGTTGTTCTAGGAGTTGATCTAGGTCTTCCCCTGGGATTGGCAAACCCTCCATTGATTTCCACCTCCAACTTTGAGTATTCGACGAGCCATCCACTTCCAAATAGTCTCTAACCCGAGTAACCCAATGCTGTTTAAACCAGTGTTATGTAGCAGGATTATCGATGGAGTTTATTTTCTGTAGGAAATGATAAAGTTCCATGTTCTAGACCCCTTGGGAAAATTGCCTGTTCAAAGTAAGTTGAGATGATCCTCATGTGGTAGATAGTCTCATCAAATATTTTCAAGAAGATGTATGTGATCATTTTATTTAGATATCATTCCATGTAATAGTCAAATGATTAATAATAGCAAAGAGTTGTAGTTCAATTGATTAAGTATAATTGATAAGAGTGGTGGTATATTTTTTATTTCTGTTATCTATCAATATTTGAAATGGTGAGAATTATGATGCAAGAAATGAAGTTACGATTAGAACAATTTCACAAATGATATAAAATCTTTGGGAAAAACAATTAATTATAAATTTTTAAATATTTTTCCATTTCTTGTTGATCAAAACTAGAGCACTTGAGGAAAACTTTGAGGAGCTGACGCAGCAAAAGAAGAAGAATCTACCAAGCCAAAATGTTGACGTATAGTGAAGAGTTATGTGCACGCCAATGCATACTTTTTCATGGAAGAAAACCCTGGATATCCGTAAAAGAAACTCCATGTCAAAAGACTTCAAGGAGCAGTATTAATACACCTCTACTAATAGTCGCAAGATGTTTTCTTCTTCACAAAATAAAATGGAAGGCTTTGGGGGAGGAAAGATCTTGTTTGGAGAAATTGAAGCAGTCCAAGTGTCGGTCTTGGAGAAAGTATGGGGTTCCCCTGATACCAATGGAGCCACCTTCTACAAGCCCCTACAAATTCCAGAGGGCTTTTTCGTCCTTGGCCATTATGGGTGCCCTAATGCTCAACAATCCGTTAACTCACCATTCCTTCTAGTTAGTATTACGCAAGATAGAAGCTATTTGTGTGAGAGAATCATATCAGCAGGTCCACCATTGGAAGAGCCTTCAGACTATAATTTGGTTTGGAGTAGCAATGAAGGCCAAGCTTATTTTTGGGTTCCTCAAGCTCCAGAGGGATACAAAGCTCTTGGCTGTGTTGTCACAAATACTCCTGCAAAGCCCACCTCTAAGGAATTGCTGATGTGTGTTCGCTCTGACCTTACAGATACCTGTCAAACAGAAGGAGCCATTTGGAGCAACAACTCATTCACCGCTTGGAATATCAGGTCTAAAATTAGAGGGAAAAACCTGCAGGGGCCTATGTGGGTGCATTCTACTGCCAAACTGGTGGACTGACCCCTAATGATCCTCTACCTATTGCCTGCCTCAAGAATTCTAATCTTGAAAATTTTAGTGCCATGCCAAATGTGGACCAAATCAATGAATTGCTGCACAAGTATGGACCTACTGTCTACTTCCATCCAGATGAAAAGTACATGCCTTCATCAGTGGAGTGGTTTTTCCAGAATGGGGCACTCTTGTACAGCAAGGAATCTGCAGTAGGAGCACAACCCATAGAGGCCAATGGCTCAAATCTTCCCCAGGGAGGTGATCCAAATGATGGGAGCTACTGGCTGGATTTGCCTAAGGATGGTGCAGCTGCCTCAAGGGTCAAACAGGGAGATCTACAGAGTTCTGAAGCTTATGTGCATATTAAACCCATGTTGGGAGGGACATGTAGTGACCTAGCAATGTGGTTATTTTATCCTTTCAATGGTCCTAGGAGCCTCAAGGTGCAGTTGTTTCATAATATAAGTCTGGGTAGAATAGGGCAGCATGTGGGTGATTGGGAGCATTTTACTCTCAGAATCAATAACCTCACAGGCAAGTTATGGAGAGTTTATATGTCACAGCACAGCAGTGGGCAATGGTTGGACACCTCGGAGCTGGAATACAGTGAAGGAAGTAGCGATAGAGCTGTTATCTATTCTAGCAAGGATGGCCATGCAAGTTATCCTAAAGAAGGAGACTTCCTTCAAGGGAATACAAAGCTTCAAATTGGTCTAAGGAATGATACAAAGAGAAGCAAATATTTTTTAGACACAAGTATGAAATTTCAAATCATATCAGCAGATTACATTCAGCCTCAACCTCTGCAAGAGCCTCCATGGCTGCAATATATGAGAAACTGGGGACCTACTGTTGTTTATGATACAAGAGCAGAGCTAGACAGAGCATTGAAGATCCTGCCATCTAAACTGAGATATTCTGTAGAGGATTTCTTCAATAAAGATATGCCTGAAGAACTTTCTGGTGAGAAGGGACCTAGTGGACCCAAAGCTAAAGAAAGTTGGGAAGGTGATGAAGAGGAAAAAGCATAAAACATTGTTGTACGCTATTTCATTGTCCTATGTTTTTGCTTTCAATTTTGTAGTATTTTCAACAATTCCAACACATATTCAATAGACGTAAATTGTTTCTTCAGCTTTGCAACTATCTTTTCTTTTCTCTCACATTTCTTCTAGTTTTATCTCCTTCCATCATATAGCAAAGTATCTTTTCAGTTTATCTTTATCAAGGCTCTATGATTTCATCATTTTTAAAATATTTTTTTAAATTATTTATTTGATCAATCAAATTCTCAAAATTCAAATAGCTAAATTAGTTATAAATTATTTTTCCAAATTCTCTAAATCTTTCTTTACAACTTATGCATTATCTCTTTTACTCTCGTCGTCACTTTCATCAAATTGTTATTTCTAGAGTTTAAACCCTTTTTCTTTCATCTTTCACAACATCCAATCATACTTCAACATTTCCCTGGTCATCTCTAATATTTTTTTCATTCTTTCAATTATATTAGGAATACCTTGAACTCTTTGTGGAGGCATCTCACTAGGATTTGATGAAAACTACTTCAAGTTGGTCATATGTTCATAATTAATCCTACAAACTATCTAATGACTAGTGCTCTATTTATAATAATCTTGTATGTTGCTTTAATTTGATGATATGTTTATAAGAAAAATCTTTATGATGCTAAAACATATACCTTAATACTAATTTATGCAATCATTAATGAAGGATCTAATGAAAGATTATCCAATTGCACAACCAATAAGCAATTATACAATAAAACTTTAATTAAACAACAAAGTAATAATGAAAACCATATTAATTTACAATAATGAATAATTTACAACCTACCACAATATGATTCCAACATGGTATACTTTAATTGTTTAATTACAAATGAAAGTTCAACTATGTGTGAATACTAGAATAGCAAAATTTAAATGATATTACAATAAAATGTGAAAATGTTGAGCTAAAACCCTAAAAGTAACAATCTAACTAGAAATAACCAGATCCATTGATCATGATAAATTTTTATATAGCAGCTTATAGCCTTAGGAGTGATCTTGGCCACAAAGAACTACAAATCTCAATGTCGAGAATAACAAGTTGTTAGCCAAATATGTGAAAGAATCTTATAGAACGAATGTTGTGATGATAAATCAATGAATCTCTATGTGGTTCATGCCATAAGATTTCTTAGGTCCAATAAATCTTGAAACACTCTCATTTCTTATGCATGCTTTAGAAAGGTGTCACACATCTCAAATGGCGAAACTAAATTATATTTTGATATGTTTGTTACTGAGTCAAATAAAAGATTATACATCTGTTGTGATTAGAACCTCCTAAAAAAAAACATGTAAAAATATATAAAAGATGAAAACTTGCAGTAACATACACTTCTGTTGCCTACATACATATCATTATTTATTAATAAAACTTTTGAAAAAAAAAAATTTAAAAATTAAGTGGACATTTTATCGAATATTATATGTAATCATACAAAATGCTGGGCAAGATTGGATACCAGTTGCTTTCCCAAATATATAAAAGGTGAAAACTTGCAGTAACATACAAGCCATGGGATATACATGATTCTTCATACCACAGTCTTCACTCACAGCCAAATCTTTCCAAGCTCTCCTGTCACATTCAACAAAGCTAAATTTTCCAAACTCTTCTCCAACACTTAACAACGCATCCCCATCACCATTAAAATATAAAACAAAAGTCAACAAAACAAGTATTTCAGTTAAAAGTTCACAACGTTTGCTTGTTTGTGGAATGAAAAGGAATTGGAATTCACACTTACCAATCTGACACAAGTCACCATTCCTCTCAAACTATCTTTCAATCATTTCATTATAGCCTCATCACCTACCTGGCTTTAAAATTATTTTTAAGAAAATGTATTTGATCATTTTATTTAAATATCTAATAATTGATTATATCAAGGAGTAGTTGTTCAATTGATTAGCACAATTAGTGAGGATGATAGTATATTCTTTGATTCTATCATCTATCAAGATTTGAAATGGTCAGATATATGATGTAAGAGATGAGGCTATGATCATGTCTCAAATGATTTTTAGTGATATGAATACCCCTCAACTCTTAATTCTTATCTAAAAAGAATCAACTCTTGATTCTTATCTAAATATCTTAGTTGTAGTAGTCAAATAATTAATGAATACCCTTGAAATGAATACCACTCAACTCTTGATTCTTATCTAAATATCCCTCAACTCTTGATAAGAGTTGAGGGGTATTCATTTCATACAAACAATGAAGAGTAATTTTATCAATTGTTTATCCTATTCTATGTAATTATATCCAATAGAAGAAAACTTTGAGAAGCTGACGCAGTAAAAGAGAGCCTAAATTTTGACGTAAGGTGAGAATAATGTGCACGCCAATGCACTCTTTTTCTTGGAAGAAAACCCAGAATATTCGTAGAGGAAACTCCATGTCAAAGACTTTAAAGGAGGGGCTATATTTATACACCTCTACTAATAGTCGTAAGATGTTTTCTTCTTCACACAAATGATGGAAGGCTTTGGGGGAGGAAAGATCTTGTTTGGAGAAATTGAAGTAGTCCAAGTGTCTGTCATGGAGAAAGTATGGAGCTCCCCTGATAACAAAGGAGTTACCTTTTACAAGCCCCTGCAAATTCCAGAGGGCTTTTTCGTCCTTGGCCATTATGGGTGTCCTAATGCACAACGACCCCTTAAATCACCATTCTTTCTAGTTAGTATTACGCAAGATAGAAGCAATATGAAAGGGGAAATTATATTAGCAGGTCCACCATTGGAAGAGCCTTCAGACTATAATTTGGTTTGGAGTAGCAATGAAGGGCAAGTTTACTTTTGGGTTCCTCAAGCACCAGAGGGATACAAAGCTCTGGGCTGTGTTGTCACAAATACTCCAGCAAAGCCCACATCAAAGGAATTGGTGATGTGTGTTCGCTCTGACCTTACAGATACCTGTCAAACAGAGGGAGCCATTTGGAGTAACAAATCATTCACTGCTTGGAATATAAGGCCTAAAGTTAGAGGGACAAAAGCTGCAGGGGTCTATGTGGGTACATTCTACTGCCAAACTGGTGGATTGACCCCTAATGATCCTCTACCTATTGCCTGCCTCAAGAATTGTAATCTTGACAAGTTTACTGCCATGCCAAATGTGGACCAAATCAATGAATTGCTGTACAAGTATGGACCTACTGTCTTCTTCCATCCATATGAAAAGTACATGCCTTCATCAGTGGACTGGTTTTTCCAGAATGGGGCACTCTTGTACAGCAAGGGTTCTGCAGTAGGAGCACAACCCATAGAGGCCAATGGCTCAAATCTTCCTCAGGGAGGTGACCCAGATGATGGGAGCTACTGGCTGGATTTGCCTAAAGATGGTGCAGCTGCCACAAGGGTCAAACAGGGAGATCTACAGAGTGCTGAAGCCTATGTGCACATTAAACCCATGTTGGGAGGGACATGTAGTGACATAGAAATGTGGTTATTTTATCCTTTCAATGGTCCTAGGAGCCTCAAGGTGCAGCTGTTTCATAATATAAGTCTGGGTAGAATAGGGCAGCATGGAGGTGATTGGGAGCATTTTACTCTCAGAATCAATAACCTCACAGGCAAGTTATGGAGAGTTTATCTGTCACAACACAGCAGTGGGCAATGGTTGGACACCTCAGAGCTGGAATACAGTGAAGGAAGCAGTGATAGAGCTGTCATCTATTCTAGCAAGGATGGCCATGCAAGTTATCCTGAAGAAGGAGACTTCCTTCAAGGGAATACAAAGCTTCAAATTGGTCTAAGGAATGATACAAAGAGAAGCAAATATGTTTTAGACACAAGTATGCAATTTCAAATCATATCAGCAGATTACATGCAGCCTCAACCTCTGCAAGAGCCTCCATGGCTGCAGTATATGAGAAACTGGGGACCTACTGTTGTTTATGATACAAGAGCAGAGCTAGACAGAGCATTGAAGATCCTGCCCTCTAAACTGAGACATTCTGTAGAGGATTTCTTCAATAAAGACATACCTGAAGAACTTTCTAGTGAGAAGGGACCTACTGGACCTAAAGCTAAAGAAAGTTGGGAAGGTGATGAAAAGGAAAAAGCATAGCCTATTGTTGGGAAGGCCGTGTACATCTTGAATGTTAAAATATTTACTATGTTGTAATTTGATATGAGGAATGTGTTTGATGTGGATGGTCTATTAAGGGTTAGTGAGCATATAGTTAATGTTCTACTTAACCATAATTATAGGATATGTTCCAACTAATTAACCATTTATAAAATGTTTAATAAATTAGTATATGGAAATTAAATGATCCATTAGAATTAATTAAGTTTAAAGATTTCTGTATTTAAGTGTCTATTTTTTATGATCAATACATTTATCAATTTCACAACAAATATTTTTATTACAATCTTACAAAATAAAAAACAAATAACAAATTGTATTATAATACTTTTATTACAATCCAAAATGATGATACTTTAATTACGATATTACAAAATAAAAAACAAATTCAGTGGTAACCAGAGGTTCGTTTAGAAAGAGACTTACATTGCTGCAATATGCAGAGGTGTGTCATCTTTCTTTTCAGCCGGATCTGTGTTTCCTCCACTTTGCAGGGGCTCTTCCCCTGGCTTGTCAAGTCCTCTGTTGACCAAGTATGATATGCCTACTGTTTCATTCAGGTAATCAACAATTCCCACTCGACTAATTTGGGCAGTTAAGTGTAGCACGTTCATTCCACGACTTTTTTATCTCTCATGCTCAATGTCCTTCTACTTGATCAAGCACATATTCTATAGTTATGCTCAGTGTCCTCCAACTTAACACTCTCAAACAAATTCCTCGGAAAGATCTTAGACCACTTTTACTCTATCTTCATCTACCCTCTTTAATATTCATCTATTATATTATTGTGATATGTATTATTGTCTTCACTATTAGGGGAGGGGACTCAGTTGAGCACATTAGTTTTATGTTTCTCAAAATCTTACGTGAAAATTTCAAATCACTCATAATTTTTTACAGCTGCTTACTTGGCAAGTCCCTTGCTTATAACTAAGGTTTCAAGGCCATATCATCAAATATGATGGCACACATCAGCATGCTCTTTGCCAAGGTGTCCAAAACAGCCCCAAAAAAAGGTGAGACGAATGGTCATGCAAAAGGGAAACTCATACTTGCACAGCTGCTGTGGTATCACATGATTGGTTGTTTTTAACTATTGGTAGTCATCATCAGCAATAACAACCTTTTTTTTTTATCGGTAAAGGCAGAGCCAGATTTATATTAATTAGTTTAAATACATAGGTTTGTCACTGAATTCCCAGACATTCAAAAAACCCCTGCTCTTAGAAAGCACAGAGATCCCACCAAAACTTGAAAACCTTTAAACTTATGGTTTAGCCATTTTTCTAAGCCATCAATAGTCTAGGAAAAGCAAACAGACTATTAACGATAATGGCAGATTTCCAACTACCTAGATGCAGAGTTTTTGAACATAAAATTAAAACCTAATAAAAATATACATATAAAATTGAGTATCTAGTAATCAAAATGAGGTATCCACAGAAAGCCTAGCTTGAAGAGGGAATGTCGGGTTGTTGCAGCTGTTTCCTAGGACGGCCTCGGCCTTTGCTTGCTGAAGAGCCCCGGCCACGACCCATGCTCCTTCGACCTCTGCTCGAGCCACCTCTGCAACTTTGCTCTGGTTTTGGCACTGCTTCTGCAGCAATCAAAGGTAGGAATCCGTTCAGCCTTGCAAATTGGAACAGAATCTCCTCTTTCCCTTGAGCCTCTGGGTCTTCTCCTAAAAATCTCCATTTGAGGTAGCTCAGCCCTGCACTAGCGAACGCTCTGTGCCTATCCAATTCTTTACCCTTCAGGTCCAATAAGAATGGGTAATATTTGATAAGTTCTCCATGGGCATTAAAGAGGATTTGGTCGCTTGGTCTGAGCGCACCAGAGTCATGGAGGACCTTATTCAATACTTCTTGAAGTTCTTGAAGAATTTCCACTAGGAAGAGTTCCCAGGTGAGATTCCAGACCATTTGCTTGGGTAGCTTTTGGTCCAGCAAAGACGCCATGAATCTGGAGGAGATACTGGTGTTATCTCTTGGGTATTCATCTCTGCTCAAATGTGCGCTACCCAGAATCAATTTGACAGCTAGAAGAACTGGAGGGTCCACATAGATAAGGAGATGTTTGAGTCTCAAATCCGATATCTTCTTGAAAGAAACTTGGCGAGTAGAGGCACTTAGTGAGATAGGAGTGTCTGCACCGAAGCAAGAGATAGGCCTAGGATAAACACTCATAATGAAACCGAACGGGGGCTCAGAAGACATGGTAACCGAGAACAAGGGCAGGCGAGAAGGGAAACCAGAGATGAAACTAGAGGATGCCATAAGAAAATAAGGAAGTGAGAAGAGGACGCTTCTGCAGGAAGGCGGGCACACGACTTGACAAGCAATAATGGGTATTAGAGGGCAATAAAGGCTCGCGCGAAGGTGGTGGAGATTAAATGCCCAAATCAAGCCAAATCAACTCAAGTGCGGAGGGAAAGATTAGCCTGCGGACAACTCATGAAAAGGACTAAGCGGCGGCGCTTGCCAGCTGGAGCTTCGTGGGTCCCGTTTTTAAGTAGACGATTTGATAACTAGGCTAGACCGGACCCACCTTGTGCCCCAAGATTAACTGAATGGTTTATTTGAAAAAGAAAATAACCGTTGGGGTCAACCGCCAAAAGGAGGGCGGGTAAGAAATATTTAAATTTGATTTTTGCAGCCCGCTAATCTACTAGCAAGCAGCATCTCGAACCTTATCTGATCAAGTCTTGTTAGCTTGCTCAATCTATATTAACAATAGGCTAAAAGCCCTGAGACCACCAGTGAACAAAAGTGCCTTGAGCTGCTACTTTTGATAAGGTATCCGCCTCTTCATTTGCTTCTCTGTAGATATGTTTTGCCTCGAAGTGTTCAAGACTGTTCAGGTTTTCTAGTATTCTTTCCAAGCTTGAAGCCTCCAATTGGGGGTTATCTTCTTCCTTATAGCATTAATTGCTATCTCCGAGTCTCCTTCCACTAAAACATTTTTGAGGCCATGGTTGATGCAATCTTTCAAGCCTAGTAGTAGAGCAGTAAACTCTGTTATGTTATTGGTGTCTAGAGGGATTGGTTTTGCCATTTTCCTGATGATTGCTCCTGTTTGGTCTCTGATAACATAGCCTATTCCGGAGGGGCCAGGATTGCCTTTGGAAGCCCCATCAAATTTTAGTTTCACCCAATCTGGCTTTGGGGGGGACCAGATTGCATCTTTTCTTTTATTGGTTTTATGGCGAGAAAGTGAGGGGATAATGATTCCTTGCCATTTTTGACTGATTTTCTTATCCCATGAAGAGAAAACTTTAAGTTGATTCAGAGAGAAGGTTGTTCTGCTATTGATTGAATCCACTATTGTCGATTCTATTGAATTTAGAATTGATTCTTGATTTCTAGCTTTTGTTGAGAAAAATGGTGTCTCAACCTTGCATTTATGCGAGGTTACTATTTATAGTAAGTTTTCATTTGAGCACGAAATGGTGCGAAACTCTCCCTGAAGCTTCTGGTTGGCTAGATAAGCATTCCGGTAAAGTTTCGTCGCAAGGTCACAGCTAGTTTTGAAGATATTAAAGTTTTCGTCTTGGAGGGGTGCAATAAAATATTTAAACTTAATTTTGGGGACTTTAGAGGCTTCGAAACGCCCTGAAAAGTGGCCGTAATCGGCGAAGCCGGTTACGAGGTGATAGAGCACTTCGCGAGCTTTCCGGCGCTTCAAACGGTTCGTCAATCGGACACCCGGTTCTCAAGTTATGGCCTCCGGAAGTTTGTACTCCTGAAATAGGAAAAATAATTTGTATCGGATACATAAATGAGCTGTAAAAGGGAGCAACACGTGTTGATGTGTGCTTTAACATGTCATAGGGCATCTAGAAGGGAGATAAGGTCGGCTACACCTTATTGGGTGGTTTTAGCCCATGGTTTTGTAATACCGTTTGATGGTTTCTTGTATTGTATCTCCTATTTATGAGGTGTGTGAGATAGAGGTTGTGTGAAAGAGTCCTATGGCTATTGAGTTGCCTCTGAATCTCTGATTAGTGATACTCCTGTGAAGAGCTTGCTCTGCAAGTATTTTGTAATCTGTTTTTGATTGCTGAATAAAATATTGAGCTGTTTTTGGAGGGTGGGGTTTTTCTCCCGAAAGGGTTTTCCCCACGTAAATCATTGTGTTGTGGTATGAATGCTATTATATCTATTTTTATTTTCTGTAACTGTTGTAATGATCTGAAAAAGTTTTGTATTACCCTCCTCTCAAGGTTAGTGTAGGAAGTTGTTTCCGCTACTTAACTTCCTTACAAGTGGTATCAGAGCCTGATCACCTTTGGTTTCAATTGTGGGCAGTTGGGTTTTTTGAACTAATCCAGATTTGAGTGGGAGCTTGTGCAGAAGACACTTTTTGATCTTGTTGTAGGAATATTCAAATGGCGAGTTCGTCAGGGAGAATAGAGGTGGAGAAATTTAATGGAAGTAATTTTGAGATGTGGAAGTTGAAGATGGAAGATCTGCTAATAGATCGAGATCTTTGGGATGTTTTTGATGCGAACGTCCAAAGACCCTCAGATCCTACTGCAGCAGCTCAGTATGATGTTATGGACTGAAAAGCCAAGGGTCTAATCAGACTGTGCCTGGCAGACTCTGTTCTAATCAATGTCCATGAAGAAAACTCTGCAAAGAAGCTATGGACTAAGCTTGGTGAGATGTATCAAGTGAAATCTTTATTAAATCAAATTTTCTTAAGAAAGAAATTGTATTCCTTGAAGATGGAAGAGGGTGGACGAATTGCAGACCACCTAGAAGCATTCAATATGATTGTGGCTCAATTAGTATCCGTTGGTGTTAAGATGGATGAGGAGGAGAAATGTCAGATCTTGCTTTGTTCTTTGCCTGATTCGTGGGATTCTCTTGTTATGGCTATCGGTAGTACTTCTGTTGTTTTGAAATCTGAAGACGTGGTGGGTGCCCTACTCGGTGAAGAGATGCGAAGGAAGGTATCCATCAGTTCAAAGGAAGCCCTAACCGTTCGTGGAAGACCTAAGGAGAAAGGCAAGAAGAATGAGAAGCGCGGCAAGTCCAAATCCAAAGGGAGATCGAAATCTCCTGGAAAGTCCAAAGTCATTTGCTGGAATTGCGGTAAACCGGGTCACATCCGTAAGGACTGCAAAGAAGAAAAGAAGAAGAAAAAGAAAAAGTTCGATTCTGATTCTGAGTCCGACAAGGAAGATGGCGATGCATTTATTGCGGCTTTGGCGACTCATGCAGGTAATGATGCCTGGCTAATTGACTCAGGTGCATCTTTTCATATGACTTCCAATAGAGATTGGTTTTCTGAATATGAAGGATTTAATGGAGGTAAGGTGTACTTGGGTGATGATTCACATCTAGACATTGTTGGTCGAGGTAAAGTTAGAATTAGGTTTTCTGATGGTAGAATAAAAAGGATTAATGGTGTGCTGCATATCCCTGGATTAAAACGAAACCTGTTATCTGTGAGCAAACTAATAGATGCAGGTGTGCAGGTAGTCTTTTCTGAAACAGGATGTAAGATGATTAAGGGTGCTATGGTAGTTGCTAGAGGTGTCAGGTTTGGCACTTTGTATAAGCTTGAAGCATACACTGTTGAGTGTAATAGCACTTCTGTAAAAAGTAAATCTGTGGATACTTCATTGGAAGATTTGAAGGTTTCACCTTCAGCAGATGGTATGGTTTTTGGGTACCTAAGGGTGCTCTTTCGTCTGAAGCAAAGTTACCTGCAGAGAAGACTATGTTATGGCACCAAAGACTTGGCCACATTGGAGAAAAGGGTCTAAGGACCTTGAAAAATAAAAAATCTTGTTGAAGGTTTGAATGATTATAATCTTGACTTTGATTTCTGTGAGCATTGCATTTATGGAAAACAAAACCGCGTTCAATTTTATTCGAGTTCTCATAAAACTTGTGGTGTTTTGGATCTTATCCATTCTGATGTGTTTGGTCCAGTAGATGTCTCTTCGATTGGAAAATCCACATATTTTGTTTCATTTATTGATGATTTTAGTAGAAGGACATGGGTATATTTTCTAAAGAGTAAATCTGAAGTTTTTAGTCGTTTTAAAGAATTTAAAGCAATGGTTGAGTTGCAGACTGGAAAGAAAATAAAATGTTTGAGAACTGATAATGGCGGTGAGTTTTGCTCTAATGATTTTGATAGATTCTGTAAAGACTGTGGAATTAACAGGCAGAAGACAACTCCGTATTCTCCACAGCAGAATGGAGTTGCAGAAAGAATGAACAGGACACTGATGGAGAAGGCTAGGAGTATGTTGAGTGGTGCTGGTCTCGAACAAAAGTTTTGGGCTGAAGCTGTTGCCACTGCTTGCTACCTGATTAACAGGTCTCCTACATCAGCTCTTGTTGATAAAACGCCTATGGAAGCATGGTCAGGTCACAAGCCTTCATTGAGACATCTTAGAGTTTTTGGTTGCGAGGCATATGCACATGTGCCAAAGGAGAAGCGAACAAAGTTGGAGAACAAGGCTATGAAATGTATCTTCATCGGGTATAGTTATGGTGTAAAAGGATACAAGCTTTGGGACCCTGTTGCACAAAAGGTAATTCACAGTAGAAGTGTTATTTTTAGAGAAATTAAGTCTCCTTCTGTTACATTGCAGTCAGAACAGACTAAAAAAGAAGATGTGATTCAACTTCCTTCTACACCTGAAAGAGTTGAATCGAGACCCCTAGATAGGCAAGAATTTGAGGAGAGCTCATCTAGCTCTGAATCTCCAGAAGAGGAGGAAGAACCTCCAACTCAGCTTGTTCAAAGGTCTACAAGACATAGACAACCACCTGAAAGGTATTCACCTGATGATTGGAGATGTATTTTTGCTCTGAATACTAGTGTGGATGAACCGAAATCTGTAGAAGAGGCATTAGGTATGAATGATGCAGAATCCTGGAAGATTGCTATGGAGGAAGAAATGGCAGCATTGAAAAAGAATGATACATGGGATCTTGTACCATTGCCTGAAGGACGAAAACCTGTTGGTTGTAAATGGTTGTTCAAGAAAAAGATTGGTTCAGATGGAAGCATTGAGAAGTATAAAGCAAGGTTGGTTGCAAAAGGCTACTCTCAGGTTGAGGGTGTTGATTACGGCGAGATATTTTCTCCTGTTGCAAAAATGACGTCCATTAGATTTTTGCTTTCTATTGCTACTGCTTATGATTTAGAGGTTGAGCAAATGGATGTGAAAACTGCTTTCCTTCATGGTGATTTGGAGGAAGATATTTATATGACACAGCCAGAGCACTATGTGGTGAAAGGCAAAAGTAATTTGGTCTGTAAATTGAAGAAATCTTTGTATGGCCTCAAACAAAGTCCTAGGATGTGGTACCAGAAATTTGATACATATGTGTTGAGTTTGGGATTTGAACGTTCTAAATCAGATCACTGTGTTTATTATAAATCTTATGGTGATCATTTCTTATTCATTGCATTGTATGTTGATGATATGTTATTCATTGGTAAAGGGAAAGGTATGATTTCAGAACTGAAGTCTCAGCTCGCTGCTAAATTTGAAATGAAAGATCTTGGTGCAGCAAAGCACATTCTTGGGATGGAAATTAGAAGAGATAGGGTGAACAGAAAGCTATGGCTAGGCCAGAGTAAGTATGTGAATTCAGTGTTACAGAGGTTCAACATGCAGAATTGTAGACCATTGAGTGTTCCTTTTACAGTTGGAATGAAACTATCTATTTCAGATTGTCCTACATCCCCATTAGAGATGGAAGACATGAGCAGAGTGCCTTACCAGAGTGCGGTTGGAAGCTTGATGTATGCTATGGTCTGTACTAGACCAGACATTGCCCAAGCAGTGGGAGTACTTTCTAGATATATGTCTAATCCTGGTAGAGTTCATTGGGATGCAGTCAAAAGAGTCTTCAGATATTTGAAGGGCACTTCAGAGTATTCTTTGTGTTATCATGGTAATTCAGTTGGAGACATGACTTCCCTTGATATCCATGGTTATGTGGATTCAGATTGGACAGGTGATATTGATAGCAGAAGATCCACCAGTGCTTATGTGTTTACTTTGTTTGGTGGTGCAATTAGTTGGATGAGTAAGCGACAGGCTGTGGTTGCTTTATCCACTACTGAAGTAGAGTATATGGCAGCTACTCATGCTTGTAAAGAGGCCATTTGGCTTAAGAGACTGTGTTCAGATATTGGAATAAAACAAGGTACAGTGACAGTTTACTGTGACAGTCAGAGTGCAATTAGCCTAGCTAAGAACCCGACATTTCATGCCCGGACCAAACATATTGATATTCAGTATCATTTTGTTAGAGATATGGTCGAAGATGGTAGGGTGAAGCTGGTTAAGGTGGAAAATTTGATGAATGTTGCAGATGCTTTAACTAAGGCTGTGAGCACAGAGAAGTTCAGATGGTGTTCAGAGTCTATGGGCCTTATGGCCCCTAGCAATTGATTCTTTGTGTTGACATTCCCTTCGGCTCTTGCAAGGTGTTCGACAAGTGGGAGATTTGTTGAGAAAAATGGTGTCTCAACCTTGCATTTATGCGAGGTTACTATTTATAGTAAGTTTTCATTTGAGCACGAAATGGTGCGAAACTCTCCCTGAAGCTTCTGGTTGGCTAGATAAGCATTCCGGTAAAGTTTCGTCGCAAGGTCACAGCTAGTTTTGAAGATATTAAAGTTTTCATCTTGGAGGGGTGCAATAAAATATTTAAACTTAATTTTGGGGACTTTAGAGGCTTCGAAATGCCCTGAAAAGTGGCCGTAACCGGCGAAGCCGGTTACGAGGTGATAGAGCACTTCGCGAGCTTTCCGACGCTTCAAACGGTTCGTCAATCGGACACCCGGTTCTCAAGTTATGGCCTCCGGAAGTTTGTACTCCTGAAATAGGAAAAATAATTTGTATCGGATACATAAATGAGCTGTAAAAGGGAGCAACACGTGTTGATGTGTGCTTTAACATGTCATAGGGCATCTAGAAGGGAGATAAGGTCGGCTACACCTTATTGGGTGGTTTTAGCCCATGGTTTTGTAATACCGTTTGATGGTTTCTTGTATTGTATCTCCTATTTATGAGGTGTGTGAGATAGAGGTTGTGTGAAAGAGTCCTATGGCTATTGAGTTGCCTCTGAATCTCTGATTAGTGATACTCCTGTGAAGAGCTTGCTCTGCAAGTATTTTGTAATCTGTTTTTGATTGCTGAATAAAATATTGAGCTGCTTTTGGAGGGTGGGGTTTTTCTCCCGAAAGGGTTTTCCCCACGTAAATCATTGTGTTGTGGTATGAATGCTATTATATCTATTTTTATTTTCTGTAACTGTTGTAATGATCTGAAAAATTTTTGCATTACCCTCCTCTCAAGGTTAGTGTAGGAAGTTGTTTCCGCTACTTAACTTCCTTACAGCTTTACCTTCAAATAGCTTGTGATTCCTTTCTTTCCATATTTCCCAAATTAAGCATGATGGAGCAATTTCCATAATTTGGCTCAACGAGCTCTCCTTTGTATGCAGAGGCCAACTTTGGAATAGAGGCTTAATTTCATTCGGCAAGGCTAGAATCAGCTCCAATTTTGCACAGAGCCATCTCCAACATTTGGAGGCAAAGGGGCAATTCAAGAGGAGATGATCCACTGACTCTGATTGGGTTTTGCAAAGTATACATCTTGAAGGTCCTTCATAACCCATTTTTGTGAACTTGTCTACAGTTAGAATTTTTTTTTAGATTGCCAACCATGCAAAGATGCCCGCTTTCGGTATGACTTTGGAGCTCCAAAACATCTTCAGAGGGATATTGTGGTTGTTGTGCTCTATAGGGCTGACCAGAATTCTGTATCCATCCTGAGTTATACTGTCCTATTTTGGAAGGCTCCCAAATGAGAGAATCTTCCCCTCTTTTGGGGCTAATGTTTCTCGCCTCTAAGTGGCCTAAGAGTTCTTCTAGATCCTCCCTTGGAATTGACAGGCCCTCCATTGATTTCCACTTCCAGCTTTGTGGGTTCTATATATCAACCATTTCCAGATAGTCTCTAACTCTGACTCCCCAATTCTATTTGAACTAGTTTTCTGTGGCAAGGATATGAATTATATTTGCCAGGGGTGGATAACCACCCTAGGAGTCTTCTCAGAATAGGCTTGCTGAACCCCTATGAATATCCCAAGAGACTGAGTTTGAGATCAGGTTTCTACAAGAGATGATGAAGTTCCATATTCTTGATCCTTTAGGGAATGTTCCTGTTCTGAGGATGTTAAGGTGATTCTAATCTGGGAGATACTTTGTTGCTAGCATTCTGACCCAAGAGGCATTTGGGTTTTTGATGAATTTCCATACTAGTTTAGCCCCCAAGGCTATATTTTGTAATTTAAAATCCTTGATGCCTAAGCCACCCATTGGTTTGGGCTTAATAATTTTGTCCCAGGCTATTAGAGAGATCTTATGCTTCTCTTCTGTGTTTTGCCAAAGAAATCTCTCATCTTCTTGATAATGAAAGTATTGGCACTAGATGTTAAGGATAAAATAGATAAAAGATAAGTTGGCAAAGCCGAGATCATTGCTTGAATCATGACTAGTCTTCCCGCCCAAGACAACCATTTGCCCTTCCAGGCATTTGCACTTCTTTCAACTTTGATTTTTAGTGGATCCAGAGTTTGGAGTTCCTTAAACCTCTGTCTATTGGAATGCCCAAATAAGTACATGGAAGGCTTCCTTCTTTGCAATTTAAAATTCTAAGAATTCTGGTCTGAAGTGAAATTGATGTTGTGAAGAAGAAAACTTTAGTTTTGTCCTTGTTTCTTAATTGGCCTGAAGCCCTGCCATACATCTCTAGAATTTTGTAGATTGTGTTCCATAGAGAAATAGGCCTATAATCTCCAAGGTTTTCTGCCTTCTCCTTCTTTGGGATGAGTGCTATAAAGGTATTATTTACCTCTTTGAGTATTTTTTCCTGACCTTCTTGAGCACTCTAAGGCTTATGAGAGTTCCTGACCTAAGATATGCCAGCATTTCTTATAGAAGTCTACAGGGAAGCTGATTTAGAGCTTGGAGAACTTCTTCCATTTTTATTTTGCCTTACCAGAGGGAAGCTGATTTAGAGCTTGGAGAACTTCTTCCATTTTTATTTTCCCATTTAAAATTTGATTCTGTTCCTCTGATATAATCTTGGGGATCCCGGACAGCAGCTTCTTTTGATCCAGAAGATGGGATCCTTCAATGTTGTTTAGGAGATTGGAGTAGTAGGAGATAATCTCCTCTTTTATAACGTCTGGGTCCTCTGAAGTTTGATTGTTTCTGATTTGTAGTTTAGATATCCAATTCTTGCTTCTTCTGATTTTTGTTACATTATGAAAAAACTTAGTGTTTTTGTCCCCCATTCTGAGCCAATTCTCTCTTGATTTTTGCTTCCAAAAGATTTCTTCTTTAGAGAGGATATCCTTGTACTCCAGTAGGAGGGATCTTTCTCGTTGAAAAGATTCTTGATCCATGCCCGCGTTGATAATCCTGTCATTTAGGGCTGCTAATTGCTCTTCTATGAGTCTTTTTGATGAGAAGATGTTTTTGAAGTGCTGGGAGTTCCATTGAAGCAATTTTTGTTTGACTAGTTTTAGCTTTGCAATGAAACAAAAGAGTTTTGAGCCCTCAAAGGATTCTTCCTTCCACCATTTTTCTATCATTATAAGAAAATTTGGCTCTTTCATCCACATATTTTCAAACCTGAAAGGGGTCCTGGATGATCCCTGAGTGCCTTGTAAAGAGAGCGGAATGGGATAGTGGTCTGAGCCTGAGAAAGAGAGAACATTGCAGTGTGGGGTGAACGGAGAAAGAGTAAGATCCCCTTGCCAGAAAAATCTATCTATTTTTTATACTATATTGCTAAAGCCTTTTCTTCTATTAGTCCATGTGTAGGTGTCTCCTAAATCTATTTCCAAGAGGCCATTCCTCTCAATCCAACTATTAAAATCCTACTGAGCACTCCCTAAGTGAGTGATACCTCCCCTCTTATCTGACGCACTCCTGATAGCGTTAAAGTTGCCCCCAATAA
Source organism: Cryptomeria japonica (assembly GCF_030272615.1). NCBI lineage: Eukaryota > Viridiplantae > Streptophyta > Pinopsida > Cupressales > Cupressaceae > Cryptomeria > Cryptomeria japonica. Next base: position 499,514,952 of record NC_081414.1, read on the forward strand.
AGACTTGTTTCTTAGATAAGGTGGACAATACTCCATCTAGAGAAGACCATGTCTGTCTCTTTTTGGAAGGGGCCACTGGGCCATATACATTGATTATGAAGAAAGAAATATTTGACTGCAGGTGAGTGATTTTAACAAGCATCTAGTCCTTACTAGATGCGATACCTTCAGCTTTAATTTGAGAAGACTTCCAAATTATCAATAGTCCTCCCGAGGTACCTTCTGATGCTACTGTAGTTTCCAAAGAAGCTTGAAACGAGGAACTTATCCCATTTCCAAACGCAACTGCTAGCTTCTCTTCCAGTTTAGTTTCTTGTAGTAGGATTAAATTTGCACTGACCAAAAGAATCTGTCTTTTGATCACCCTCTGTTTGTTAGGGGCGTTGAGTCCCCTAACATTCCAAGATAAAATTTTCATTGTTGTTCAGGAAGGGGATTTCCCTTCCCTACTTTCCAAAGATCCAATAGTTTGGATTGATTTTCCTCCATTCCATCCTGGGATCTAACCTCTATGAAAGACTTTCGACCCTTCTTGGGTGGGGATGAGCCAAAATCCGGCTTCTCCAAGCCCTCCTAATTCTGATGAAGCCCTAACTTTCTTTTCTCCTTAATCTGTGAGTAGAGCACTGCCAAGGGGGTGTCCAATATTGCATCCTGATCCTCCTCTCCTATCATGGCATTCTGCAGAAGGTTCTAAGCATCTTGATCCAAAGACAAATCCTGTATGCTTGATTCAAACGGCGGGGATAGCAGGGAAGGGAAAGGAATTTTTGAAGATAGGTTGAGAAGGGGCTTGTGAAGAAGGCAGTCTAAGAAGGGGGAAATTTCTTCCTTTGGAAGGGAAATCTCTTCATTTTCCTCGATGTCTGCTTTATGATCCTCTTCAATAACCTCCTCCTCTTGCAATATTTTTGCAAGGTGAATATTTTTGAATTTTGTGGATTCAGCAATAACAACTTTAAAGTCACAACTATTGGTATTAAATTAACAAATGCTATCACAACCATTGGACATTAAATCAACAAGTGTGGGTATTTAATCAACAGTTGTTGTCATAGCCATTGGAACACGCTCAGATATTGACTAGGTCATTTCCCCTACTATTATTTTCATTATGGTATGTGTCAAGTTATTCTTCTTGACTTCTACATCTTCATTATAAGATCTTCTACCATCCTACTAAGATCCACTTCTTTGGAATATTTTTTCTCTTTCTCTTTCTCTTTCTCGTTACTAGTTTTGGCTACTCTCAATATCTTGTTTAGTTACTCCTCTACCTTCATTTCAAATAGAAATGCTTGTTTTATGGTTGTTAACCTTACCAAGCCTAATTCTTCCTAAATTTGATATGTCTTTCAATGTTTTCTTTGCTTACTTTAACTATGTCTTGTCCTATTGATCATCATGTTCCTAACGATCATCTTGTAAAACATTTTTGTATACTTTACTGTCACATCTTCTTTTTTTCAATTTTGTAGTATTTCCAACAATTTTGACTCATAGACAATAGAAATAAATTGTTTCTTCAACTTTGCAACCATCTTTTCTTTTTCTCTCCTATTTCTTCTAATAGTGCCTCCTTCCACCATATAACAAAATATACTTTCAATTTAGTTTTTATCAAATATAAAGTTCTATGATTTCATCATATTTAAAATATTCTTCCAAATGTTTTTTTTCAATCAATCAAATCGCCACGATTCAAATAACAAAAATAATTATAAATTATTTTTAATCTCTTAACAATTTTTAATATAGCCTTCAATATCTTAGAATAATATGCTTCTTCTTTTTCTAAGTTCTTTAGATCTCCTTTCACAACTTGTGCATTTTCTCTTTTACTCTCATCATCACTTTCAACACTATTTCTAGGATTTAAACGGTTTTTATTTCTTCTTTCATAGCATCCAATCATAATTTCATTTCCCTCATCGTCTCTAATATTTCTTTTATGATGCATCTCTCCCTAAGATTTGATGTACACTATGTCCATAATTAATCTCACATACTACCTAATAATTAGTGCTTTATTTATAATCTTCTTGTAGGTTGCCTTAATCTGGTGATATGTTTACAAGAAGTATATTTAAGATACTAACCTTATACCTCAACACTAGTTGATGCAACCATAGAAGGAGGATCCAACATGAAGGGTTATTCAATTACACAACCAATAAGAAATTATACAATGAAACTTTTATTAAACAAGAGAACAATAATGAAACCCTTATTGATTTACAGTCATTCGTGAATGAATCACAACCTACCACAATGGGATTCCAACATATTATGTAGTAATTATTTAATTAAGAATGGGAACAACTATGTGTGAATTGTAGAATTCAAATGATATTGCAACGAAATATGAAAATGTTGAGCTAGAACCCTCAAAATAACTATCTAATTAGAAAATAACCAATTCCATATGATCATGAAGAATTTTGACTCCATATGCTAACCAACTTGGGTAAATAGATATTTTAACTACAATTTCTAGACATGTATAAATAGAATCAATATATTCAAGGTCATAACCTTGGTAAAGAAAGTTGATGTTAGATAGAGAGTTCTAGCCTTGATGGCATCAAAAAATCAAAATGTCAAAATATTGGTTCCCCGTGCATCATCTTGTAGAGTTTGGCATAAGACCACTTATTGCCAATACACATGCTTGGAACGATCGGATTTTTTTTATTAGTATTATTATGTTTCCATATTTATAATTTAGATCATCCGTGCAACATGCACATAATGTGACCCACTATAATTTTAATGTGTGTTATCCTCAATTTTGGCTTGCTCAAAATTATGTGATAACCCCTACAATTTTTGTCCAATTTGTAGCCCATATGTTCTAATCACATTGATCGAGGTAAAATTTTGTTGTCTCCGTTCGTGACTTGGCCCTCAAGAAATCATCTCAATTTGAAGTCTCAACTTGTCAATTTGGAAGATTGAGCAAAATGCCTTTTAGGAGTTAGTTTGATTTCATCTTTGTTGATTTTGGTGTCAAATCAGGTCCTAAACCAGATTTTGCACTTGTATAGGGGTTTTTGGTGTCAAATCGAGTCTTAAATTCGATTTTGTACTTGTGTAGTTAGTTTTGGGGGAAATCAGGCCTGTAGACCCGAACTACACCTGACTTGGTGTAGTTCGGATTCATAGACTTGAACTGCACATATCTTGCACATCCACTCTTTTTTGGTGTTGGTTGGGTTTGTAGGTTTGACCTACACCATGATCTTACTTTTTGGTGTAGTTTGATGCTATAGACCTGACCTACACCTGTTTTATCCTATTGACTATTTAGGTGTAGTTTGGACCTATGGGTCCGACCTACACCAATGGTATGTTTTTTCTCAAGTGCAGTTTGGATCCATAGACCTGAACTACACCTTATCTTTGTTCCCTTTTTGATGTGTAGTTTGGGTCTACAAACCTAAACTACACCAATGATCCACACTTAGCCTTAAGTGTAAATCGGGTCTACAAACCCGAATTACACCAATTGCACACATACGTAAGTGGAGTTTGTAGGCCCGATTTACACTTGTTCTACCATGATACAGTGAGGGTTTTTGTAACCCTAATGACGCCAAATTCAGTACATACATGATCCTATTCAGTTCTGATGATCAAGATGGTTGGTGATTGTTCTTCTCAAGCATTGATGATTTCTCTATGCTACAGTGCCATCTCATACAAATGTCAAAACCATTTCCAAAGAAAAAGATGAAGTTTAAGAAGCAAGATTCCTATCTGGTCTTCCCATCATCATCAGGGTCTTCCAATATTGATCATATAAGGGATACTGATATACGTCATGTGGACCTGATAGAATTTATCAAGAGAATTGAGCAACCACCTCCATACTATAAGATGGAGCCCACCATCAACAGTGGTATTCATCTGGTCTCAGCATTCCCTATGTCTGCTCAGGATCTTGAATTTGTTGTGCCAGTTGCAAATGATTTTGATCCTGTTAGCAGGAGCGTGAAGGATACAAGTGGTAAGAAACTAATCAGGCCTAATGAAGATTTCTTTAACACTATCTTCAAGTGTCCAAACATTGAGAAGTATTATGATATCACCATGTAGTCAACACAAGCTTACTATGACAGGAAATCAGATAAGTGTAGAAAGAGATTGTTGACAAAGTATCAAAAATTCCTTGTTCTTTCTTAGATGAAAACTAGAGAGTGCTTGATATTGATGAAATCATCAAAGAATTTATTTTTTTGCTAACCACTAAAATTGAGAGAGAGGAATTATCTTTGTCTTTTATTGATAATTTGATTGATCTTCAGTTCATTCTGGATTTTCTGGAATCTCTCTTGAAGAAACATAAGAAATGCTATGTTGATTTGGGAGATTCTCTTACTCGAGTCAAGACCATCACAAGTCATACTCAAGGACTCAATGAAGCTCAAATAAAAATTGTTCTACAAAAGCTTGAAGAATTCCAAGAATGAGATCAACATGAAGATAAAGACACTTAGATTATTTTATGCTTTTCAAATGGCATTTTGTAATTCCAGTCGACACCTTAGGTGTCATTCTATATATGCACTAGTACACATGTAAGACTGGATGTGTTCTAAGTCAAATAGGATTCAAGTTTTGACTTAGTCATAGTTAGTTGAGTCTTTTCTATTTTTGCTCATTGAACCTCCTCTATATATGTGAGGATGCTCATTGTAATATCAATCTTTGGGCAATGCAACAAAACTTTGTTGGTTTGGGAAGCACTCTAAAACTTTGTTTTTAGATGTAAATCAAATTGCAATCAATAAAAGAGACAAGTTGCTTTCAATCTTTGTGTTGGAACAAGTTGCAATGTGGCGACATTATTCAGAGTTGATTGTGAGTATTGCGGTGTTATTAGAAAGATATTTAAACCCAATCTTGTAGTCTTTGAGCTACTTATTATGTTTAGAATTGATGTTATGTTGTCAAAATTGATCTTGTAGTCTTTGAGCTACTTATCATGTTTGAAGCTAATGTTTCATGCTCAAGCAAAGAGATGACTTGCAGTCTTTGCGTTGTTTTTACCTTCTACATTTGTGCATTTAAGGTGAAGTGTATTTTGAAGCCTTTGAGCTACACATATTTCATATTTGTTCCTGCAACTTTATAGGAAGTCAGGAAAACTCTCTGAGCTTTCATTAGCTTCTTGGTTAATTATTCTTGGTTGTACTTGAAAGTTTATTGTAAGAAATGATCATGTATTCTGAAAGAAGAGGATATGATGAAGGAAGAACACATATTCTGAAAAAAGAGAATATGGTGAAAGTAACACCTTATTGATTAGCTTAGTATACATATTTTAGCTCCCAGTTAAGTGTTAGTGGTTTTTAATAGCAATAAAAAGTGGGATCCTTCCCTTATAAATAGGAGAGATTATACCTTGCCTTCTGAGAGGTATTGTCTCACACAATGTGGTGAAAATTCACATTTTGTAAGCTCTCTCGAGTTTACAAAATTTTCACCCAACAATGTGATAAAGCTTGTCATTACTAAAACTAATATATAGTGATTGTTAGCACATATTTTTACAAAATATTTTTGTGCTATTTATGGATGCTTTTGCATATAGTTTCATCATAGGAGCACTTATTGTTGGATTGTATGTGCAGGTGATGTGTTGCAGTGTCTTCATAAAAAGGCATCACTTGGGCATATTCAAGGGAAGTGTTGAGTATGATGGCATTCTGGTAATCCTCATCTTCATAATTAGTCTCATTGCAAGAGCACTTTTTTTGGAAAATCAGTATAGAGTAGGGTTGTGAGCATGTTCAGAGAGGGAAATGGTGTGGGAGAAGCCCTTCAATATGATTATTAAAATTTGCATCCATAAAGAGGGCTTTCTTTTGCAAAAACTGCAAAATTTTGCTTATCGGTATAAGTCATCCCAATGAGATCGCTTAAGGAGGAAGGAGTATGTTAATCAGAGTAACTCATGCCGATGGTGTTTCCTAAAGAGTGAGCGGAAGGAAAAGGTGCGACTAAGTGGAAATCCATTAGGGAAAGTTACAGTGATAAAGTTTGAGCCATCGGAGTAACATACACTATCGGCAACAAGGAAAAAATGTCATCCAGACGCTCGATGAGGTTATCGGTGGAGCTCTTGTCGATAGCTGATGGATTGATGTCTTCATAGTAGTGACATCAGGTTAACGGGAGGTCCCAATTTATGTTACCCCAATACCCGATGCACTAAATGGAGAAGGTGACTCTATCAGAGAGACTCTCTCCGATAAAGTGATACCAAGCAAGAAAGGAAGTAAGACTCATCAGGATGACATACATTGTCGGGGAGATGCATTTTGGGTTATCCTGATGCTTGATGAGGAAGATGAGCTCAGCACAAGTGAAGTTGACTACATCGGGAAAGCCTACACCAATAGACCAAAGCCGCTCGATAAGGAGAGTAAGGTGCAAAAGACTCATCGGGATAGCTTACGCTACCAGAGAAACATCTCTAGAGTTGTGTCAATGCCCAATGGGTATAATGCCACAGGCAGATCTATCGAGGAGACTATAACTATCAGAAGTAAGGGAAATACACTGCTTAGACGCCCGATGAAGTAATTGGTGAAACTTACGTCGATCAAAGAGAAAGTTAGATGTCATGAGTCCATCAGATGAAGTGTAAATTAATTTCATTATGAAAGCTGATGGAGCGACTCGAGAAATAAACAGAAGAAGGTTTCATCGGAGAGACATACCCCAATGTAACATAAAGAAACACTAACTAATAAAAAGGAAAGGTCGATCCATCGGGATAAGTCAAGCCACGAGGAAAAAAGTGAAACGGTTGGAGTGAGATCAGATGCACTGATTGGAATGACTTATACCGATCAAAAAGACAAATAGGTAATTGAAGGAACGTATGGTGCCAAATAATTGAATTATCAGGTGGGTTATGTCGATTAGCCGTTAGAATGTCTGATATGACATTCGTTATTTAATGCTCATGATTAGGAGGATTTTATCCACACGAAGCAAAATTGACAAGTTTTTTTATCATTACAGACCCTAGCTATTGCATATCCAGCATAAAGAAAGAGTTCTTGTGCCAGGAATTTTTCACAATCTCTTCAGCCATTAACATTGAAGTTGCAGACAAGAAGCGCGAGTAATTAAGAATTCAAGCACTTAATCATGGAGGATTTTGGTTCACAAGGAAAGACAAAGGTCATAGAGATTTCAGATACACAGTCAACTAAATAAAAAAAGGCGAAGTCTATGGAGGGTATGCAGAAGAGAAAGTTGAACCAGGATATGATTGACCAAATGGAATCATCTGGTGCTTAGTCAAGGAGGTCTAAAACAAATTTGCTGCCCAAGGATCAATTGGAAGATAAGTACAAAGGGATTTGGATTGCAGAATGCCCGAATGTACTCAACACATCCCTTAATGTTGCCCGGGCAGATGTTTTGGATATGAAGGAGATAGGTGAGCAGATGGAGAGATGGTTACCATGGAGATTGTTGTCAGGGATACTATATTCAACACTAGAACTCATCGGGACAACAAATACTTGGAGCACATACAAAAATGTGATACAATACTTATTAAAATTTGCATCCATAAAGAGGGCCTTCTTTTGCAAAAACTGCAAAAAATTTCTTATCAGCATAAGTCATCTCGATGAGATCCCCTAAGGAGGAAGGAGTATGATAATTGGAGTAACTCATGCCGATGGTGTTTCCTAAAGAGTGAGCGGTGGGAAAAGGTATGACTAAGTGGAAATCCATCGTGGCAAGTTATGACGATAAAGTCTAAGCCATTAGAGTAACATACACTATCGGCAACGAGGAAAAAATGTCATCGTGATGCCTGATGAGGTTATCGGTGGAGCTCTTTCTGACAACTGATGGAGTAATGTCTTCATAGCGGTGACATCGGGTTATCGGGAGGTCCTAATTTATGTTACCCTGATACCTGATACACTAAATGGAGAAGGTGACTCTATCAGAGAGACTCTCTCCGCTAAAGTGATACCAAGCAAGAAAGGAAGTAAGACTCATCGGGATAACATGCATTGTCAGGGAGATGCGTTTTGGGTTATCCCAATGCCCGATGAGGAAGATGAGCTCAGCACAAGTGAAGTTGACTACATTAGGAAAGCCTACACCGATAGACCGAAGCAACCTGATAAGGAGAGTAAGGTGCAAAAGACTCATCAGGATAGCTTACGCTACCAAAGAAACATCTCTAGAGTTGTGTCGATGCCCGATGGGCAGAATGCCACAAAGGGCAGATCTATTGGGGAGACTATAACTATCGAAAGTAAGGGAAATATGCTACTCGGATGCCCAATGAAGTAATCAGTGAAAGTTACACCGATCAAAGAGAAAGTTAGATGTCATGAGCCCATCGGATGAAGTGTAAAGTAATTTCATCCTGAAAGCTGATGGAGCGACTAGAGAAATAAACAGAAGGAGGTTTCATCGGAGAGACATACCCCGATGTAACATAAAGAAACACTGACTAATAAAAAGGAAAGGTGGATCCATCGAGATAAGTCAAGCCATGAGGAAAAAAGTGAAATGGCCAGAGCGAGATCAGATTCATTGATCGGAATGACTTATACATATCAGAAAGACAAATAGGTAATTGAAGGAACGCATGATGCCAAATAATTGAATTATTGGGTGGGGTTACACCGATTAGCCATTAGAATGTCTGATATGATAGCCATTATTTAATGCTCATGATCAGGAGTATTTGATCCGCACGAAGAAAAATCGATGAGTTTTTTTATCGTTACAGACCCTAGCCGTTGCATATCCAACATAAAGAAAGAGTTCTTGTGCCAGGAATTTTTCACAGTCTCTTCAGCCATTAACATTGAAGTTGCAGACAAGAAGCATGGGTAATTAAGAATTCAAGCACTTAATCATAGAGACTTCTGGTTCACAAGGAAAGAGAAAGGTCATAGAGATTTCAGATACACAGTCAACTAAATCAAAAAAGGCGAAGTCTATGGAGGGTATGCAAAAGCGAAAGTTGAACCAGGATATGATTGACCAGATGCAGTCATCTGGTGCTAATTCAAGGAGGTCTAAAACAAATTTTCCACCCAAGGATCAATTGGAAGATAAGTACAAAGGGATTTGGATTGAAGAATGCCAGAATGTGCTCAACACATCCTTAATGTTGCCCGGGCAGATGTTTTGGATATGAAGAAGACATGTGAGAAGATGGAGTGAATGGTTACCATGGAGATCCTTGTTAGGGATACTGTATTCAACACCAGCACTCACCAGGACAACATATACTTGGAGCACATACAAAAATGTGATACAATACTAGACGGCCAGAACTAATTTTGATATTTTGTATCTAGTAGTTAAGCAGTTAGGTGTTAGGTTTTAGTCAATTTTAGTTTAACAAGATGAAAGGGTATGTCCTTTCACTTGAATCCTTTGGCTCACATATATGTAGTGAGTCATTTTTGTATCAAAAGAGGATAGACAATATTCTTCCACTGGCTGGGCTACAAGTATTATGTTTTAGAAAAGTCTAATGGGAATGAGGAGTTTATTTTGTGCAAACTGGATATATTGGAGTATTTGTAAGTGTATTTTTTGTGTACATTCTTATTCCAAAATTTAATATACAAGATTTCATGCTTTCATCTTTAGACTGTTATGTGTAATTTTGTGTTTGATGGAATCATATGTCCTCTTGATAAATCTTTTAGATTTGCTCTGATGTGCCATCACATGATGTTGTATTGAATGTAAAATTGGGTTTTTATTGTCCATGCAACACATAATGAAACCTTCACAGTGATGGTCTTATAATTGTCTCTTGAGTTGATAGTGATTCTTGTCCACAAAGTTATTCATTGACTGTCAGATAAAGGCATCGGTCTGTTATTAATCCTTGCTGAATAAGTTTGTATGCATTAGGTCCTTATCAAAGACAAAAATCTTCTAATTTCTATAATTACTGCTCTTTTTCATAATGGCTTAAAGTCCTAATAGTAATCTTTTGCATAACACAACTATATTCACACTTATTTTATCAGTTTTAAAGGCATTCAATAAAAAGCACTTATGTTAGCATAATTGCAGTAAAACCTTTGCCATCCCTACAAATTGCTAATTTCCATAGTTTTAATTCACATAAAATAAACCTCTTTTGTGCTTGAGAGTGTAAGGTACACCCACCTGGGTTTAGTGGAGCCTAAAGTGTAGAGTAATTTGGTTTTTGACTGTTCATGTTCGTTGGCCAAGGCTGATTGGATTAACTGAGGATTAGGCAAGTCTTTGGTTTCCCAATCTGTGGTTTTGGGCACCAACAGTGATAAAGTTAGGGTTTCTCCACATAATTTTTTATATACATATACACACACACATATGGATATTTTATATTAGATATACAAATCTTGTACATACTTGTCATATCCCCTAGAAACCATGTTAGTACTTTTGCATGACTCTAGCCCTGGTGTAATTTGGACTAGGGGTGAAGTTCTTGGATTTTGTTATATGGGCATTTGTGTGTTGTGTTTTCTAATTGAGAACTTTGATGCTAATATTATCAAATGTAATTAATATCATTATTATGTTATATGTAATTTAATGCATTTATTTTGTTTAGATTAACCCAAACTAATGACATGTTGGTGGACTTGTGTGAGGTTTATCGTTGGTTGTAGGTATTGGGGTGCAATATGAAATGAATTTTGTGGCTTAATTGGTGAGAGATAGGTAGTTAAATGTTGTCCTTGTTTTGAGGTCATGACTAACCCTTGTGATAACTTAGATCTCCCAATCTTGTTGAATTAAACTTGCTATATTTCATAAATTTGTTAAGTGGATAAACAAGTCTAGAGGAAAATATTTTGAGGTAACTTTTAACCGAGGTAACTTTTAACCCTAGGACCCTATCTACATTCATTTAATAATCATTATTTATTTGTTTCTAACTAAATCTATGAGACATAGATAAGAAATTTTATAATTTTAAACATCTGCGAGCATGGGGTAATAATCAATGACATATAATTGAATAAATATATATATTAAAATTAACTCTTTTTTCAATAGTTACAGAAGGTTGCATTTTGTGGAGCCTATTAGCAAAGCATAGTGATCGATTATGGATGTCTTTGAAGATTCAAAGAACACACTACTAGAGATTGGTTGATGGCAGATTTTGGTGGAGAGTTCTGGTGTGTAGATGGATATTCAAGATGACAAAAATATTTTGGGAAGTGACAGAAGACATTTGGGACTGAGGCCTTTTTGGTCATGGATTATGCATTGATCTCTTCCTTCCTCATATGGGTTGGTTTGAGATGCCATTATAATCTTTTGGGGGGCATATATGTCTTCAATCTCCTATCTTTTTAAGGAAGAATTAGTATTAGGAGTAAAGTAATTTTGGTTTTCTATAATGGAGGGTGTTTTATCTCTCATTCAATATAATATAATGTAATCACTTTATCATATTATCAAAGGAGGTTCAGTTACAAAAGGTTCAATTTGGCTATTTAGTTAGAAAAGGTTATCTTATTTTGTTTCTCTCGATTGGAGGGTGTTTTATCTCCCCTTCAATATAATATAATGTAATCACTTAATCTTATTATCAAAGGAGGTTCAGTAATTTTGGTTTTCTAGAATGGAGGGTGTTTTGTCTCCCCTTCAATATAATATAATGTAATCACTTTATATTATTATCAAAGGAGGTTCAGTTATAGAAGGTTGCATTTTGTGGAGCCTATTAGCAAATCATAGTGATAGATTATGGATGTCTTCGAAGATTCAAAGAACACACTGCTAGAGATTGGTTGATAGCATATTTTGGTGGAGAGTTCGGGTGTGTAGATGGAGATTGAAGATGACAAAAATATTTTGAGGGTGTACATAGAGATTGGTTGATGGTAGAATGGAGGGTGTTTTATGTCCCCTTCAATATAATATAATGTAATCACTTTGTCTTGTTATCAATATATTATAGGCCTTGGCCTTTTGTCTAAAAAAAAACAACTTTATTCAACAGTAAAAATAGCAATAACAAATAAGACATTAAGGGGGGTGCTTAATAAATAAAAACTAAGCTTATATATGAAATCACTATGCCTAAGTGAAGGGAAAATAAAAAAATTGTCAAAATAAAATAAAATAAACCATCGATGCTTATGAGAAGGCAAATATAACAAGGGAAATAAAGAAGAACAAGAAAGACATTTTTTAAATTTTCATGGGAGAAGAGAAAATGCAGGTCATAGGGCATCAATGGAAGAAAACAAACTTCAATTTGTGAAGCTACCCACTCTTCCTACTGCAAGAGACAACTTGCCATCAATGGGAATGGCATAAGGAAAGGAGAGATAGGTCAACTATATTCATGTGAGGCATGGTGATGTTCAGAATGGATGGGTTTTGACAAAAACCAATGCATCATGAGTATTAAAAACCCTATAACCCTTTGATTTTTTTTTAAAAACAACATTGGTGTTTGTTGCTAGGTGGAAGAAAATGTGAGAGCTGAAAGTGGAGGAAGTAAGGATGAGCTTTTAGTAGAAATCATTATGATTTCATTCTTCTTGGTTAGTCTATTGTTTTTGGTTTGGCTCTCCTTCCATGTCTTCATCTATTTATATAGATGAAAATGTGCATTAGCATTTAAAATTCCCTTCCATTTGGCTACAACTCTTGTAACTTGGTGAATATCCTTCTTAGTGCTTCAAGCCTTTTCTTAGAAATTCTTTCCATTTAAAATATATATATTCTTTGTTTCCTCTTGTGTCAAGATTGTGGGTACATAGATAAAACTAGTTTAAAACCCTTACTTTTGGCTACTTATTTTTCCTACTCATTCATGCCTCTAAAGTTTCCATCAACAATAGATTGGGAGGATGGGTTTTATATTTTCCATAATGGATGATAGATCTAGAAGAAACCATTATAAATTTTAATAATTCGTAGTTTTTCTCTCTAGTCATGAATTGGGTATGCGTATTAAACAAACCAACCAATAGATGCATATAAAAACATACTAGTTTGTGTGAATGTTTAGAGGTGCTAATTTGGAGCGTGATCACATTTCAATTGAAGCCTACAACTATTTTTTTTGTAGAGCTGTAACTTATCACTGTAAACATAATATCTAACCCTTCTAATAGGTTGGCTCAAATAAAATAGTCCAAGCAACCCAATCCTTTCAAACACATTTCACAATGTAGCACCCTTTTGATCTTATGTGTGGGAAGATTTCATATTTAGTTGCATATAAAGGAATCTACTTATTTGACTCGTTCTTGGATATTTCTAAATCTGAAACCAATAAGAGAGTTGATTTTCTTAGAAAATTGGGTAGCTTTGGGCATCACTATATTCTTATGATAATAGTTAAAAGTTATGCTTCCTAGCAACAACTAACATTCTCTTGAATCCATCCCTATTTACCTAGTTGTTAGGTTCTTAAATCTTTTTAACACTTTAAATTAAGTAATGAAGTTAATGTATGAAGGAATTAGATATATTAACTCAAAGTTAAGTCAAGACAACCTTGCATAACCTAGAACTATGTGTGTGTGTGTGTGTGTGTGTGTGTGTGTGTTGTGATAAGAAAGTTCTTAGGAATTAAACTATCAATATAAAATTTTACACTCAATGCATCTTGTCCTACATCTATTGCTACATTCTTACTGAAGAATTTAAGTACACAAACTTGATTAGTTAATGTAATGAAAACAATATTTTAATATTATATGAGAAAACAACTGGTAAACCACCCATGGTTAGCTAAAATTATATATTTAGTCATCAAAATGGTTAGTTTACTATAGGTATGAAACTACTATGAGATTGCTACCTTATAAGGTTGGAAGTGGGAATGGTTTGTCAAAAAAATCTGAAAATGGAGGATTTAGTCAATATTACCTTCAACCAAGGGTCATTAGGCAAACATGTCCTTTCTTAAAACACATTTTGGAGCCCATTCATGGCTGTAAAATAAACATAGATCAGCTAGAATACCTTTATAAGCTAAGAAATGGTAGTACAACAACCATAACTATTGTGTTGCAAGTTGAATACCTTATTCGATTTGATAGAAATGAAGGGCTTGTCCTATAGTTTAATAATACCCAAACAACTTTGAAGTAAATAGATCATGGAACCTTCATGTTAGTCCAACACCAAAATGGGTAGATAATACTTAGAGATGGATGGGTTGGAACCTACTTATTCCAATTTAGGAACCTTTCTTCTAGTTAGTGGTAAGAAAGGTACAATTTTTGTCTTTTATAGCTACAGATGGAGCAAGGGCCCTATAAGGGCATAGGTAGAGGTCATATACCTCAATGCATAGGCTATACTTATCTCTCTAAGGTGATCACCAATAGAAATCATATGACTTATATATAGATAATCTTATCCATGCTTGAGATTGATAGTAATCAAGGATTGTATGATGTCAAAGGGTTTTTACATATACTGCATAGATAGTAGGATAGATTCCACCAGGAGCATGTGGGCCTTGGGGCCAACAGCATGCCAATGATGGATTTCCTTGGTTGCTTAGGCATCTGATAGATTGTAGGAATAAGATATCCTAACAAATTTTAAGTAGTGTAGTGTCATAAAATTGTGACCCTAGCAAGTTTTGACTGCATTAGGGTCCTCACGCATGCAAAATCAAATCTTCTAGCCTGATTGAAGACTGAAGATTGCTTGGCTTGCGAAAACAACTTCTTCCTTGGCCTCTACATCACCCTGACCGCATTCTTCCTTGGAGAAAGGGGTAGAACAGGGGTGTGGTGCCATTGTACCCCCTAGGAAAGGGGCGTGGCACCCTTGTCCTCCTAGGACAAGGGTGTGGCACCCCTATCCCTACCCTATTTTGGGGCAAGACCCTTCCTAGAGCATGCATTGTGGGTTGTGCCTCGAGCAGGAATCTCCCTTGATGTCAGTTCATGATGAAATTCAAATCCACCAAACATGTATTTAAGGGGGCATTCGTCCTCTCATTTGGATAAGTTGAAGTTGGATAAGATTGGAGTGTGCACAAATGATCAAGCATTCAAGAGCATTCAACCATTCTTTTCCAGCATTGAGCATTCTCAAGTCTCCATTCAAGGCTAGGTGTTGCATTCAAGTCAAGGATTCAACCATTGAAGAGGAGATTGATTTCAACATACAATTCTACACAAGCATTTCTATTAGCATTGCTACTACAACCTCCCTTGAGGTGATTTATAATTCAGTCTTTCTTTTACATCTACTTGCAAGTACTTTCTTTCATCACTTGGTTAATTCCAAAATTGGGGTTTGACCTAAAGGAAAACCCCCAATCCCAACCCATTTTACTCTCTTTTATGTGTGTAGGTTGCAGGTGCGTAGTTGTACTTTCAGATTCGAGCTTCATTTGCAGAGGCGAAAAAACCCTTTTCGTTTCGTGGATTTTTTGGAGGACCATGTACATTCCTACCATGGTCTAGGCAACTTTTCCACAAATTCACAGGGCGACTTCATCTCAATATTTTACTACTAGATCTAGGTGCACAGCTTCATCCCATACTCCGATCTCAAGTTATAATTAGTTCTTTGTCACTTTTGCACTACATAATTCAATCAATTCCTTTCCAAATCAAACAAGGAAGAGGGGATCAACTTAGCATTCCCAATTCATTCAGAATTCACTCCATGGTCTTTGTGTGGAGAGAATGAATCTAGTGAATTATCCTTCCCCCTTCCTAATGTAATGGTGAAAAGTGTTTGAATGGTAATCGATAGCGAAACTCTCATCTCTCTTTGAGGGAAAGGGTAGTTTTCCTTCTCGATTTATCATTCACCATTTTCCTGCCATTACATTTTGGTGAACCCGGCATCTTGCATGCTTTCCTTTGAACAACATTGCATATTTTTTCATTTACAAGTTTCAACTTCCTACAAACTTAGTGGTTAAATCATTAAAAACCCTAGTTTTTAAAATTAAAATTCAACTTGTGATTTGTAAAAATTGCTTGTGGTTATCTTAGATCTGAAAATTGTTTTGATTGCCAAATTCAATTTGTAATTAAAATTTACAAAATTGAGAGGTTACTTGTTAAAACCCTAATTTTCAAATATAATCTTGAACTTGTGCAAAAATTGGATTTCCATTTAGTTTTCAGATTTCTGATTGTTCTCAGATTTGTCTTCAATCCCATAATTCAAATTTTCAATTTCCCCCCTTCTTCCCAAAATTCAAATTTCAAAATTAAGTGGTTAGGTCATCAACCCCTAATTTTTAAAATTAATTGGATTTTGTGTGAATTTCAAATCAATTTCATTTACATTCAGATTTTTAAACATTTTCCAAGGTTTCCCTATCCATTAGGTTTGACCCTTTTCAAAATTGCAATTCAATTCCTCTTTTTCTTCAAAACCCTAATAGGGTCCTATTTTCACATTTGCACCTTCATTTCTCCCATCTAGAGATTGTAAATTTCACCAATTTTTGGGGGTTAGCTTTAAAATCATCGTAATATCCATCCTTGAAAATTTCGAAAAAAGTTGGTTGGACCATGTGCGTTCCCGCCACGATCCTCGATTTTTTTTCCAAAATTTTGGGAGATTGTTATGATTGTATTTAATAGCCTAAATCTAGAAGATTGGCTGATTTTATCGATTTTTGATCCCTCTAGAATCGGAAATACCTTCAAAATTCAACATTTCAAATTTCAAGAAATTTTTTTAAATTAAGAGGTTAATTATAGTCTACCTTGATTTTAAAATTAAGTGGTATTCCCTTGGCCCTAATTTTAAAATTCCAATTTCCTTTCATTTTTGGAAATTGTGTCATCCTCTTCCTCCAACAAAGTTCAAATTGTGTAATCATTATTTCCTTCCATTTTGCATTACCCAATTTTGTAAGCTTTGTTTCACAATTCAAAATTCAAATTTTCCCTCTAGTGCATGAGTTTTACCACTATTAGTCCTACCTATCCTATCCTTGTTAGACATTAGAATTAAGGTTTCCCAAGGTTTTATTATCGAGGAGATGGAGCCTAATTTGGGTGATTTCTTTAATTAGGATCATGCTAATTCTTCCCATCCTAATCATGTGCCTATTGATGGGTCTCATGATGAAGAAGAAGCTTTAACTAGGGTTTCTTTAGATCAACTTTCCACATTGGACAATCAATTTGATATCTTTCAACAATGGATGTCCCAAGAGTACCCTAATAGTGAGGCTCTTCCATTAATTGAAGGTCTTAAGCGCATGCTTCAAAGTGATAAGAATGGAATTGATATATTGTGTGGCATTGCACATATTGTTGATTCTAATGTCATGCCTATCAAGAGTTGTGCTAAAACCTTAGGTTACTCACAACCTTCAACACAATTCAATTCTTCTATTCCTTTGACTAATCCTATGACTAGTATTCCTACTTTCACATCCAACATCATGGCTACTTCAACTAAAAATGTCATTCCTACAACCATAGGTCATGGGGGCAATCCCTCTTCTTCATTTAATCCTCCATCTTTACCTATGTCTTCCATGAATATTCCTCTTATTCCTCAACCAATTAGTGTGACAGAAGGGGGCAATTCCTTCAACAACTTTATTCCTCCTTTAAGTGTCCCTTTTCCTATCACCCATGCCTACTTATCATAATGTCCCACCACCTTATTCTCAGTCCATGCCTTCTTTCAATAACATCACACTACCTTCTCAATCACCTATGTCTAACATCAATTCTTCCACCGAAATGACAATCAACAATCTTGCTCAAACTGTGTCATCCTTACAACAACAAATTACGTCCATGAGTCAATCCAAGTTTAGTGTGCCCACCTTTGATGTTGCGAGCCCAATTTCTCTTGATATTGTTAAAGTCATGCCACCTAAACATGTTGAGATCCCTCAATTGGAACTCTATAATAGAAAAAGTGATCCTCTTACGCATGTTAAAACATTTCAAACCTTGTGTACTGATTTTGCTTATGATCAACGATTGCTTGCAAAATTGTTTACAAGAACACTAAGTGGTAAGACCTTACAATGGTATTGTTCTCTGCCTTCCTATTCTATCACTTCTTTTCAACAACTAACAAATGCTTTCATCCAACAATTTCAAAACAACATTGGTCCTAAAATCACTTTGACTGATTTAATGCATTGTAAACAAGGTGTTAAAGAAAAAGTGACTGATTTCATTGGTAGATATAAGCATTTGTGTGCTCAAATATCTTTTCATGTACCTGATAATGATATTCAAACAATTTTCATTTCTAATTTACAAAAAGATATCAAGGAAAACCTTATTTTGTCTGAGTTTACTTCCTTCCCGCAGTTGTGCGCAATACTCCATAGTTATCAACTGGTTGTGAGTCAAATGGAGCAATCCACCCCTATAGCTCCAAGTGATAAGGGGGAGAGTGTTCAACAACCATTTGTGAAGTTCAAACCAACAAAAAGCTTCATCAAGCACAATAATCCAATCAACAACAACCATGTGAATGCTACAATAGTTGTGCCTTCTATTTCTAATTTTTTCCAAAGAGAAAGACATTTTAATCCTTTGAATGAATCTTTACATGGTATTATGTCTCAGTTGATGCACATAAATGTTAGCAAACTTCCTCCTATAAAACAAATTGATCCTTCCAAACTTGTATCTCCTTATTTTGATAACAATTCCTTTTGCCAATTTCATTGTCAACTTGGTCATGATACTGAGAAATGTTTTGCATTGAAAAATAAGGTTCAAGACTTGATTGATAACAATACTATATCTGTGGCAGGTGTGAATGATAAAGGGAATAAATCAGTAGCTCCTCCTAATTAAAATCTTAATATTTTCACTAATCCCTTGCCATCTCATACCTCTAACATTATTGAGATTATGCCTAATTCTCTCACTTCTAAAGAATTCACCTCTATGGCTCTAAACTTGGTTAATATGGTAGAAACACAAGATACGCCTAAGGATCCTTGTATTACATTTGACCCTAGTGAGACCATTAGAGAACCTGATAGCTCTTTATACATAGTGGTGAAGGTTAAACATATCCCTTTTTGTGGTGCCCTGATTGATCCCTCTTGCATGGTTAATGTCATAAGAGTATCTTTTCACTTTACGATTGCATAAACCAATATATGATGCTTCTAATGTAGTTGTGAAGTTATTTGATGGCTTCTTTTGCCCTACCATTGGATCTATCACCCTTCCTGTTGAGGTTCATACTCGATCCATGGATGTTGACTTTGTTATCATACCTTCTTCTGAGCAATTCCACGTGAAGTTGGTCTATCCTTGTCTATCTTCCATCAAGGCTATTGCTTCTCCAATCCACAAGTGTCTTAAATTTCCTCACAATGGAGAAATCATAACCATGAACCATAGCTTATTTCATCCATCTGAAAGAAGCCCCAGTGTTCCTATTGATCTCTTTTGGCCTAAACAATTTCAATCTCTTCCATCACAGAGCGGTGCTCTTTTTCAATCTTATCAAAAATGGAAGAATGATATGATCTTAACCTTAAGTCAACCTAGATCCCCAACAATTGACATTCCTATTATTCTTCAAGATGAGGTTCTTCCCCTCTCAGATAGAACTAATCTCCCTCCTAAGGAAAATTGTCCACCTACTCCTATGGATGTGACTTTACCTTCTCTTAAGGAGAAAAACACTATTCCTCCTAAGGTTATACCTATACCTCCTCCTCGTGATGGACCTGGTATCCTTCCTACACCTAATATTCCTCCTTTCTATGGTACAGTTCCACCTCCTTTCTCTTATCAATAGAAGAGTCCTGCTTCTCCTATTGTTCAATGAAAAAGGCTTGAACCTAAACCTTCCACTATCAAGGAGGGAAACATTCCTACTTTTTCAAGTGTTACTCCTCCTTCTTAGCCTTCCACTAAGACTTGGCGGAATCGTTGTGCAAGAGAACACCAATGAAAACATCATGTTTGAGCTCGTGAAGCTATCCCTCAAAATACTCAATCTCCTCAGACTCCGACAGTTGACATGATTCCCTTTTCTCCTAAGAAATATGTTCAACCAACATCTCCAAATCATAAGTTGCATAAAACATATGATGGTTTTACTCCTATTGGTGTTCTTTTTGGAGTTGAGAAAATACAACACCACAGGAGCCCAAATGATCTCTGCAAGCTGAAAAACCTGTTACAAGGAGAAGCAAGGAAACAAATCACAGAAGGAACAAAAACACAGGAAAAATATGCTCCAAAAGAGAGAGCTCAATAATCTCCAAAATGTATTGTCAATAATAATCCTTCTTCATACAAGAAAAGAAAGAACTCAACCTTTAATAGGTCAAGAAACCCTAAAAAGGGAAAACCTAGGTTTGCACATAATAACTAATTAAAATAATTAATTATATGCACCTAAAGTTAGCTTAAGTGTAAAAGAGATAAAGGGAACTTAAATAATTAAACAAATATTGTTTAATTAATCAAGTAAATACCCGAATACTCTAACACCCCCCCTTAAGCTAGACTTAGGGAGAAGCTAAAACCTAGAATAGCTACTGAAAGCAATAAAGATGGGTCCCGACAACAATTCCTGATCAGGTACCCAAATACAATGAAATCTCTATGAACTAGAGAAATAGAGAAAACCACGTGGGAACAAAACTCTACTCCAAAAAGAGATGAAAAAGAATACCACTTAAGCATGAAGAACCTGCAAACTCTATCGAAAAATAACTGTTGATCTGGAGAACCTCCACTGAAATAGAACATGACCAGGTAGAGAAGATTGTAATCTGTATGAGTACCCTCAAATGACACTACTCGAATCAGAAGGCAAACAAGGCAAACAACTGAAATCAAAGATACATATGGCATGAAAACACCAAAGCCTGAAGAGCTAATCAATCGAACCATGGAAGCATTAGAACCAACAGATGGCATGAAAACACCAAAGCCTAAAGAGCTGATCAATAGAACCATGGAAGCATTAGAACCAACAGGACAAACCTCCCCATAATGTTGAAGAGGGACAGGTACACTGAAAAAGAACGAGCAACAAGAACTGCACGACAAAGAACCAGGAACATCATAGGTGCTGAGAAAAGTACATGGTGTCGTGGAAGGAACACTCACTTGACACACATGATGAGGTGAATGTCATGGAAGGAACACTCACTTGACAAAGGAAGATGGCAAACAACAGGCAAACATCAACCCCCTCATGGCACTTTATCAATAGTGCATGTACAACAAGGCACAAGATGTGCAAGATTCCAAGTAAACAATGCCTGATGGCACTTTATCTTAGTGTGTTTGCATAATTACAATGCTACAATGATAAGAATACTGGAAATAGAAATGAGAACCAAAATAGAGACATCCTAACTAGATAAGAGATCCTAGGACCTGAAACAACCAAGATATCTACTAGAGTGTTGAAAAGCAAAAAACTAAATAAAATATGCATGGAGCTGAATCTGGAAATAAAACTCATATGGCTAGAAAGTACATAGCACATGTTTTCCGAAAATATAAAGTTTTCAAAAAACGGAGGTCGGATGCTCATTCTATGGCTCCCATAGTGCAAAAACAAGACCTCACTTTGACTGGAAAAAAACACAGTCAAATAACAAAATTGGAAAAAATTACCAACACCATGAGGCCAGGCTCTAATACCATGTTGGAGTTGAGAAAATACAACACCACAGGAGCCCAAATGATCTCTGCAAGCTGAAAAACCTATTACAAGGAGAAGCAAGGAAGCAAATCACAGAAGGAACAAAAACACAGGAAAAATATGCTCCAAAAGAGAGAGCTCAATAATCTCCAAAATGTATTGTCAATAATAATCCTTCTTCATACAAGAAAAGAAAGAACTCAACCTTTAATAGGTCAAGAAACCCAACAAAGGGAAAACCTAGGTTTGCACATAATAATTAATTAAAATAATTAATTATATGCACCTAAAGTTAGCTTAAGTGTAAAAGAGATAAAGGGAACTTAAATAATTAAACAAATATTGTTTAATTAATCAAGTAAATACCCAAATACTCTAACAGTTCTTGCTCCTCTTGCTTTAAACTTTGATGAAGAAATGGGTCAAAATGTTATTCATAATGTTAATACAACTACTAATGCTTCTAATAATGAGTATGAGTATGTTGATGTGAACAAACATTTATGCACTGAGTTTTCACAAACCCTAATCCTAGCTCCTAGAATCGAACAAATTGACTTACAACATGAGCATAGTCCTTGTTTGGATCTTGTGATAGCTCCATCTGTTGTGCTTGATATTACTCCTCTAGCATGTTGCTCACCTTCCCGAAATAGTGATCAGCAAGATCGGGAGGCGGATGTCATGCTGGATTAGCGATACTAGCACTGTATATCTCTCTCTCTTCTTTCTTTCTCTTTTGTGACCATTCTTCTATGTGTATCCATGTTCTTCTATTGTTCCCTTAATGTCTACTTGGGGATGATGCAAAGCATTGAGATCTTTTCTCGGTCTCTTTCATGTTGACTCAAAAGACATCCTCTCTTCCCTTTCTTCTAAGGTAGTGTCCTTCTTTGGGGAATGAAGACTATTATATGCATATACATACATGATATAGATGAGTTATCATACAACATACTGACCCTGAGGAAAATGACAGTACCTCATGTTTTATGTTCATTTTCATTGGGTTTATAACTTGATTGAGGGCCAAATCCTTGCGATAATGTGCTTCTTTCCTTCTCTTTCTCTTGGGTGTATCATACCTTAAATCAATCACTCCTGATAAGGCGCATGCGATCGCTTTAACGTGGGGGCATACACTCCGCTCATATTTTCCTTCTTGTGATACTTAGAATTACTTAGCAAACTTTGTTTTGCTTTGTAATATTTTTTATCCTTTCTTTCATGACTCATAGTGAAGGGAACTTTTCTACTTGAAGTCATGGTTCTCCCCTTCTCGATCTTCCCTATTATTTTGTAAATTGAAGTCGTAAGATCCTAAGTCCATTGGGGGCTTGGCGCATCTTGCCTCCTTGACATGGTAAAAGTCTTTCAATATTGTTTCCTTGTACTTTATCGATAGTATTTGCGTATGCTTATACTCTCGCTAAAGTGGGGGCTAAATTTAGTGTCATAAAATTGTGACCCTAGTAATTTTTGACTACATTAGGATCCTCACACATGCAAACTCAAATCATCTAGCTTGATCAGAGACCAGAGATTGCTTTGCTTGCGAAAAAATCTTCTTCCTTGGCCTTTGCATCACCCTGACCGCATTCTTCCCTGGAGAAAGGGGTAGGATAGGGGCGTGGCACCATTTTCCTCCTAAGACAGGGGAGTGGCGCCCTTGTCCCTACCCTATTTTGGGGCAGGACCCTTCCTAGAGAATGCATTGTGGGTTGTGCCTCGGGTGGGAAATTCCCCTGATGTCGGTCCGTGATGAAATTAAAATCTGCCAAACATGTATATAAGGGGGTGTATATGGTGAAAATGGATAGCAATAAACAACAATATTGAAAGACTAAAATGGATTCAACCACCAAACCCTAGCCTAACAATGAACAAAGATCCACCATAACATATGAAGATAACCTAAGACAATGCAAAATAACTCAAAAATCACAAAGATTATACCATCACATGTCCACTAGGGTTTTAATCTCCATTCTTCCTATCTCCATTGATCTTGTTTGATATGCTTGCTCTCAGATTTTTTGTATGCACAAGAGCTCAACAAAGAACGGAATGTGGTTGCAAGTAGAATTGTAGTGTAGTCAATTGATCAAGTAGTTAGGGTTTGATAATGAAGAAAGCATCTCCTTAAATAGAAGACACAATAGAAAATGGAGGGTTAAGATTGAGAGGTGTAAAAAGAGAGGTCGGCTAGGATTAGAGGGTAGGTATAAGAAATACCAAAATAATGAAAGAGGTAGGTAGTGTAGGAAATAAGAGATGAATGACATGTGTCATGTGTAGAAAAAGATAATGAACTAATTAAATAAATAAAGGTTTATTTAATTAATAGAAGAAATAGGATAATTAAATAAATAAAATATTTATTTAATTTAGGAAAGGGATAATTTAAATAAATAAATGTATTTATTTAAATGAGAAATAAGGCTAGAAGAGGATAAATGAATTAATTAAATAAATAAAGATTTATTTAATTAATAGAAGAATTAGGCTTAGATAATTAATTAAATAAATAAAATATTTATTTAATTAGACATGACAATTTTGAGTGTCTACATTTTGCCCCTCTTTGAGACAATGCGGCTTGTCGCGTTGTTTCAAAGAAGATAAGATGAACTGATACAGAGTTGCCCCAGTATGGGAATGATATGCCCCCTCGAGAGATTGGATGAAAAATGTCTGAAAAGATTGCAGACAATCTCTCGATAAGAAAGATGGAATAGAATGGGTTAAGCGAATAATGTGACAAAGTCACAGGATGAAGAATACTGACTCGGGAAATGAAAAGCAGGGCTAGGGTAGGCTATAAGATAGACCACGGGCAAAAGACATCCTCATTGTCATCCACACCCATAGAAGAGCACAGTGCAGAGCGAGAAAAGAGCAGCAGCAGTCAGCAGCGATGGCATTCGTTCATAGATTCGACCGTGTCCGCCGATTCCAGCGACCAGCCGATGCAGGAGAGCCGGTAAGTACCCGAAAACCTCCTCGTACTTTCACGCATTTCGAGTTTTGTCATTAATGCATGTTTAGGAGCAATAAATGCGCTAGAAATAGGATAGTTTAAAAGTGCAAAAACGCGCAACCGCGTCTGTGTCAGCGCCAGGCGCGTCTGTGTCCAACAGGCGCGTTTGTGTCGGATCCAGGCGCGTCTGTGCCTGGAACCGCGTTTGTGTTGAATGCGGACGCGTTTGTGAAATGTAGAAGCGTCTGTGATTTTTAGTAGCGTTTATGTCATGCAGGGACGTCTGTGTTCCCTGGTCGCGTTTGTTTCTGGCATAGGCACGTTTGTGTTCAAAAAGCGCGTCTGTGTTGCAGAGGCACGTGTATGCAGTCTATAAGCGCGTTTATGAGTTAAAAGCGTGTGTGTGTTGAAACAGTGCGTTTGTGTGTTTAAATGCATGGTTTTAGTCCTGTAGGTCAAATCGGCAGTTCTGTGATGAACATACGCGGTCGATTGGATAAGCTGCTGAGAGGATACACTCAAGCAGGTCCTCTAGGAAGATTAGGATAGATCAAGGCACTTTGTGATGAACAGGGAGCACCAGGATAGACAGCACTTTGTGATGAACAGGGAGTGCGAATGTGAGTGACACTTTGTGATGAACAGGGAATGTCACACACGTAGTACTTTGTGATGAACAGTGAGCACTACTAGGATAAATAGCAACACTTTGTGATGAACAGTGAGTGTCACTAGGGTAGATAGCCATATGCATTTAGATAGCGAGTAGCATTTTGTGATAAACAGTGAATGCCACGATAACTGACAAGATTGATTTGCTTGACTGCAGGAGTATTTGCCGATGTTGGAGTCACGGGAGAGATTCCCGTCGACTCAGAGACTGCGACCAGAGTTGTCTATTCAGGACATGATTTCCGTTGAGGAGATGGGTCTCACACATATGCTCTATGTGCCCGAGTTTCGGGTAAACATGGGGTTGCTGACTGCGTTGGCCGAGAGATGGCACTCAGAGACATGCACGTTTCACCTGCTGATGGGTGAGATGACAGTGACATTGGAGGATGTATACAGGATATTACATGTTCCCATTGATGGAGAGTTGATCCCCTACGACCGTGACGGTGACAGGGAGGCCTTGAGACGGGTTTTTCAGGATCCTGAGTTGGAGATGCGAGCAGGTCATGTAGCCTGGGACACCATGACTGCCACAGGATTAGCATTGCCAGCAGTTGTTGGGGGAGTCATCAGTGGATACTTGTGTCCAGACAGGGCCACACGAGGATTGGCAGTGGGCTGGGGAGGGGCCTTGGAGACGCTGATGGCAGAGCACACTAGGTATGCATGGGGGCCATGTGTCCTAGCACATTTGTATTATGAGCTGCATCAGTTTGTATACCATGGATCAGTGGGTTTGGGCTGCGGTGTGACTCTCTTGCAGGTGTGGGCCTATGAGCACCTTCCCATCACACGGCCGATTCACTTCAGAGGCAGAGGACAGGGACAGAGTTTTGTGCACCTATATGCCATGATTACATCCCAGCCTCGGATTGGGAGATTGGAGCACTGGAGGAGAGTCATTGATGACATTGACATGGTGATCTGGAGGCCGTACCTGGGGTGCGAGGAGTGGGAGGATGATGCATTGGAGCTGCCCTACACCTTCCGGCGCAGGTACCTGATTGGGCGGACACCCTATATATTAGAGAGACAGCTGGTGGACAGGGTCTGCAGGCAGTATGGCAGGATTCAGAGGATGCCGCGAGGCTCGGGCATGTATGCCCGTACGGTCAGAGATCAGGTGCAGTTTGGCCCACTGCTATCATATGATCAGGCAGTTATGCAGCTAGCGGAGATGATGTCGATGCCATGGGACATGTGGCCAGAGGTAGATGATGCAGGGATGGACGCAGAGTACTCTGCGTACTGGGCAGAGCATCCATTTCCTAGATTGACAGATCCAGCAGAGCCAGTGGATGGAGAGGGTGGAGGAGAGGATGATGATGGAGGAGGGGATGGAGGTAGGGGCCGGCGGAGGCGGAGGGGAGTGGTGGGAGAGAGACGGGTAGCACCTCGGAGGGAGGGAGGTCAGGAGAGAGCAGCTCCAGTGGTTAGAGGACGGGGTGGACTGCCCCTACAGGTGCCAGCAGCACAGGGTCCCAGAGAGGGACAGAGACAGGTGCAGCCAGAGGGACAGAGACAGGTACGGCCACAGGTACCTATATAGGCATAGGGACAGGTGCAGGCAGAGGCGCAGGGACAGGCACCTGTAGAGGAGGAGCCACAGGCAGGGACGGAGAGCGGAGACTCTGAGGAGGATGAGGTGCTTAGGCTGCGGGAGATCTGCCAGGGCCAGGCAGATGAGATTGAGGATTTGGTTCGAGAGAGGAACCACCTCAGGATCAGGGTCTGAGATACAGAGCAGGAGAGGGATCAGGCCATCCAGAGATATACCGAGGCCGAGACAGCTCTGAGGGCAGGTAGGCGGGCAGCAGAGGATGCAGGGGCAGGCTACGCATATGTTTTGCGAGCCGGAGAGGAGATCGCCTACTGGAGGGATCTATACTATGCAGCCGTGCCAGCAGATCAGCGGGCTAGGAGCTTCCATAGATCGTCGCGCACAGCGACGGCTACGGGAGGGAGTCGCAGGAGACAGGCATCCAGCGGTGGAGTCATGGGGCCTCCACCACCACCAGAGAGACATGGGGATCCAGGGGCGGGTCCATCTATAGCTCAGACTCCGTCGAGGCGAGGCGGCTCCGAGGGAGGGAGTTCCTCATAGCTATAGTGGGCTCCCATTGTATCAGTATATGTACCATTATTGTATTGTAGACACCTGCGGGTGATTCTTTTGTAGCCATATGATTCTTTTGACATCATTGTATTATGACACATTTGATTATATATGAGATGATTCATTTTTGCGGCAGCGATATGCATGTGTACCTTATGTGATGAGATGTTCTTATGTGATGCATGTTTTATGATATGGATGCTTATATGATGCAATGCAATACATCTTTGTTCTTTTATGTTGTATATGTGATGCATGATGCCAATGTAAATGTATGTAATGCAAATGAATATGATAATGCAAATGATTAGCTACTTAATGAAAATGTGAGATGTGCTAACATGTGTTGTATACAGGATGTGATGCAATTGTAATATCTATATGTCTGTATGAAATACTTATATGTGGTGATGCAGGTGCAGCTAGATGAAATGCAAATGTTTTTAGTGTGTCATTATACTCAGTCATGTGATAGCAGGCTACGCGGACTCGAGAAGGACAATGGAAGTCAATCAAGAAAGGGGGATGGAAGACAGAAGATATGAACGTGAAAGAGCTTCTTGTGCGTTATCATCATTGAGCTTTATTATGGCAGAATAGGTTATGACAATCGAGGCATTTGTTCGGCCCAGAAAGTCATTGTACCTGTTTGCATGGAGATAAGACAGTCACAAACAAGGAATGCCCCAGTTCATACTAGACTCACAGTGTCCTCATATCCTTGGACAAGTCATAGCATTACTAAAAGACAATCCACAGACAGCAAATGTAAATAGGTGACGATACCCCATCCTCGCCTTTCTAGTCAAAGACATCTTGGAGATAGAATCTCTAGTCAAAGACATCCTGGAAAAGCTAAAAGACATGTCACCAAAAAGATAAAATCAAAAGAAAACCAAGACTCGATACCAACATCCACTATAGCCGTCAAGTTTAGTGTCTCTTGTCACTTGTTTAAGTCTTATTCGATTGTGGTCACGATGTTCACTTTCACAAAAAGGATAGATAGCACTGAACCATATGTTGTCTGAGTCTGTTAAAAGATTTGATTTTGTTGAAGCCCATTGTTGCTGTTGTGTCTCATTTGAAACTGACTGAATCCATGAAACTGATACCTTATTGCGGAGAAGATGAAACTTTATTGCGGACTGGCGATGCAAATGCTGCTTTATTGCAGATTGTGCGCGGATAGACTGAAGAAAGCTGTACTCCCCGAAACATGTGATGTTCTCAGTTCCACACCCATTACTAGACGTAGGAATTGGCCGTAGTCACAGATAGGATCTGATTTATTATGGATGGAAAAGGGAGTGAAAGGGGGAGGGTTATGGATGGCTAACCAATCTTGGGTAGATCAATAACAAGCCATGATGGGAATGGGTAAGTTTATTGTGAACGAATAAGTTGTGAGTGTGTGCAAAGTGAAAGGATGAAAGTGAATCCTGAAGGAGGGAGGAGCAAAGTCCCTACGCATGGCGCTGGTGACCCAGTTTTCACCATGGTACTTGCCCAGGGCGCCACCGAAGTGGTTTTCACCGTTGGACGAAATTATTTCTCTTTACTTTTTTCAATTTTTCAATTTTTTTTGCTGTCACAAGGCGCCTGTTTGCCAAGTTTTCACCAAGTAACGATTTTTTTGTTTTTATAATTTTTTTGTATTTTTGAATTTTTTTTTGAATTTTTTTGTATTTTTGAAATTAGGATACTCAAAAAGAGCTTATGTGTAGAACCTGCGAAGGTGCATGCTGTTGATAGGATCCTCCAAGGGTTCACCTTCTGTAGTTGAGAGCTGATATGCCCCAGATCCATATGCTGCTGTGATGATGTAAGGACCCAGCCAGTTGGGTTCAAATTTGCCCTTCTTTTCTCTGTCTTGTTGATTCTTGGGGTTCTCTCTGAGTACTAAGTCACCTACCTCAAATGTGCGAGGCTTGACCTTGTGATTGTAACTGCGACTCATTCGTTGTTGGTAAGCCTTGAGATGATTCAAAGCAGTGTGTCGTCATTCCTCCAGCAGTTCTAGTTCTTGTAAGCGAGAGACCCTGTAGTCTTCATCGTTGATTATGTTTCTCAAGGAGACCCGTAAAGAAGGTAACTCGACCTCAATAGGCAAGATGGCTTCAGCGCTGTAGACAAGTGAGTAGGGTGTAGCTCCTGTAGGTGTGCGGACACTGGTACGATAGGCCCAAAGTGCGGGATTGAGTTGGACATGCCAGTTACGGCCAGCGTCGTCGACTGTCTTTTTAAGTATTTTGAGAATTGTTTTGTTAGACGCCTCAGCTTGGCCATTACCTTGGGGGTAATATGGTGTGGAGAAACGATGAGAGATATGGAAGCGCTCACAGAGTTCACGAACATCCTGGTTCTTGAAAGGACGCCCGTTATCGGTGATAATGGAAGTAGGAATCCCGTATCGGCAAATGATGTAGTTCAGGATGAACGTAGCGATTTGTTTCCCCGTAACTTGTGTGAGAGGCACAGCTTCAATCCACTTTGTGAAATACTCTGTGGCTGTGATAATGAATTTATGTCTATTGGAAGAAGGAGGGTGAATCTTGCCTACGAGATCGAGTCCCCACTGACAAAAGGGCCAAGGAGATGCAAGTGGCTGTAGTTCCTGCGCTGGTGCATGTATGAGGTCTCCATGAATTTGACACTGCTTACACTTCTTGACAAACTGATATGCATCTTTTTCCATAGTAGGCCAGTAGTATCCAGTCCTGATGAGTTTCTTGGCCAAGGTAGGACCACTAGTATGCGGACCACATATCCCTTCGTGCACTTCTTGTAACGCAATCTGAGCTTCGTCACTTTCTAAACATCTAAGGAGGGTGCCATCTAGACCTCGTCGGTATAGGATATCAGCTAGGATAACGTATCGGGAGGATTGGCGGATGAACGTGCGGCGTTGGTTGTTCGATAAATCGGGAGGTAAGATGTTGTCGCGAAGGTATGTGAATATGGAACCATATAACTGGGATTCAGGACCAACAACACATATCATTTCCGTAGGAGTGATCTCATATGACGGAATCAGCAGGTTGTCAACCAGGAACTCATAGCAGGTCTCATTTTGCGGTAGGTCAATGAGCGAAGCAATTGTAGCCATGGCATCAGCAGCACGATTATGTTCTCTTGGTATCTGCTCAAACTCTATTTTTGCAAAGTGCTGTTTCAGATCATCTACCAGTTGTTTGTAAGGCATTAGCTTTTCATCTTTTGTTTGATAATCGTCAGTTGCTTGACGGATGACAAGTTGAGAATCCCCAAAAACATGAAGTTCTTGGATCTTCCACTGAACTGCAATTCTTAACCCAGTTGTTAATGCCTCGTATTCCGCTATATTGTTGGTGCAAGGAAATGATAAGCGGTATGACTTTGGTATAGAATCGCCTTGGGGAGTTATGAAGAGTATACCCGCTCCTGCCCCATGCTGTGTGTATGAGCCATCAAAGTATAGTTGCCATGGCTTTGCAGGTGATATTGTTAGAATGGACTCATCTGGAAATTCTGACTGTAGAGGAACATCATCTATCATGGGAGCATCTGCCAGTTGATCTGCGATGGCTTGTCCTTTTATAGCTTTTCTGTCCACGTATTCAATGTCGAATTCACTCAAGATCATTACCCACTTGGCCAGTCGCCCAGTAAGTGTAGCTTTGTTGAGCAGATATTTTAGTGGATCAATTCTGGCAATCAACTTGGTCTTGTGAGTGAGCATATAATGTCATAATTTTTGTGAAGCGAAGACCACAGCGAGACATGCACGCTCAATTGGTGTGTAGTTTAGCTCATATCCCACCAATGTGCGACTGATATAGTAGACTGCTTTTTCCTTGCCATCAGGTATTTGCTGTGCTAGGAGTGCCCCCAGTGCTGTTGGAGTAGCTGATATGTAAAGTAGCAATGGTTGATCTTGAATTGGTGGCATCAAAACTGCCGGGTTCAAAAGATAGTCTTTAAGTGCCTGAAAAGCCTGTTGATAGTTCTCATCCCATTTGAACTTAATGTTTTTGTGTAGCAGGTGCTGGAAAGGATTGCACTTATCTGCAAGTTGTGCTATAAATCTTCGTATGGACTGGAGTCTCCCTTGTAAAGACCGAAGTTGACTGATATTCTTGGGTGGCGGCATGTCCAAAATAGCCTTGACCTTTGCTGGATCCGCTTCTATTCCTCTTTTAGACACAATGAATCCTAGGAGCTTCCCGGAGGTTACTCCAAAGACACATTTCTTTGGGTTTAATCTTACCTTGTATTTTTCCAGCCTATCAAAAGTAACTGAAAGTATATCCAAGTGTGTATTTCTGTCTATTGATTTAACCAAAAGGTCGTCAACATAATCTTCCACCGTTACATGCATGAGATCATGGAAGATAGTAGTCATGGCTCGTTGATACGTGGCACCTGCATTTTTCAGCCCAAAGGGCATGACATTCCAGCAGAAGGTTCCCCATGGACAAGTGAATGATGTTTTATGTTGATCTTCAGGTGCAATCTTGATCTGATTATATCCAGAAAATCCGTCCATTAAAGATAACATCTCATGGCCTGCTGTGAGATCAACAATTAAATCAATGTTTGGTAATGGGAAATCGTCTTTCGGACAAGCCTTGTTGATATCCCTGAAGTCTGTACATATTCGGATGCTGCGATCTGGTTTGCTGACAGGTACTAAATTGGAAATCCATTCAGGATAATCAATTGGGCGTATGAATCCGACATCTAGTAATTTCTCCAGCTCTGCCTTGACTAGCAATGCCACCTGTGGATGCATTTTCCTCAATTTCTGTTTTACTGGTTTTGCCCCCGGTTTGACTGTTAAATGATGCATTACTAAATCGGGGTCTAGTCCAGGCATATCAGCATAAGACCATGCGAAGTTGACTTGTCGTTCCTTAAAGAAGCTTATGAACCTTGCTTTCTCGGTCTCTGTCAATGATTGAGCCAAAAATATGTTGTGTGGAACCTCTGCTGTACCAATGTTTGTCTTTATAGTCTCCTCTACCAACATGGATGATTTTTCCTCGTATGATGCTGGGAGAATGTCAAGCCTTCCATCTTCGGGCGCCTCAGAGAGGTTTTCACCCTCAGATACGTCCTTTCTTTTTACTTTTTTAGAGTCAGAGAGCGCCACAGTGTGGTTTTCGCCATAAGACCCTTGTTTTGTCTTTATTTTCACATTTTTGCGACTAGAAGGCCCGACACCCTCACCAAAGTATGCCATGTTATTTAGCTCTATGGCGTATCCTGCTTTATGGTCTCCAAGAGGAAGATCATCGCGAATGCCCAGATAATCAACAATAGCTTCGTCATTTTGAAATGTATCAAACTGTGGTGGTCCATCCTAATCCCAGTCAATGAGTTGGGGGTGAACGAGGGGAAGGTCTTTAGTGTTTTTAGAGTCCGCAAGGCTAATAGTGAAGATGTGGTTATATTCAGGTATGTCAAGGTAGTCATCGAGGTCGTCAATGGCACTCTCCTCATCAGTGTCGATCGTGAGTGAGTCCAAATTATCATCACTAGTAGCACCCTCAGGGACAGGTGTCCTCATCCTATGTGATCCTGACCTAGGGCCTTGAAACGAAGCTTGTGCGGGATCCTTATGGGTCGGTTCTTGACCAACTCTGAATTTCTTGTAAAACTCCTCCTCCTCTGTAGGTTCATCTGGCTCTCTAAATGTCTCATTGAGTTCATAGTCGCTGGAGGATTTGTCTGAACCCCATTCCCACTCATTGGAGTCTGTGGAATAATTATCCTCTTGTTGAACTTCAGCCACTTTGACTCGCCATATCTGTTTTGTTCTCTTGTTTTGAATCTTGGGATTTAGAAAACCAAGCCCCTTAGAGCGTTCCCTTCTTGTAGTTAGCTCAGGTTGTAGAGGCTCCATGACACCTTCTTTGCGTAGTCCGAGAGGACTTTTTCCATCATACCCGAATCTCTACAGAATTTTGAAACCTTTACCATAGTTTTCACAGGGTATTATAATTTGATCATGTGTATCATCTTCAGCGTCCTTATATAGCATTTTATATAAATTTTCTTCCTCTAGTTCGCCCCATTTTTGAAAGACGGTAGGATCCCATTTGAGTAGCATGATGGAGATTTGCTTATTAGGATGTGGCCTCCCATATTCCTTGGGGGAGTTCATGACTTGTCGTAAGAACATTGTTTGATTCAGAGTGTATTCTCCCATGCCTTTGTCTTGAAATTTGGCTCTAATTTCACCTTGTTTGGATGTTGAGGGCTTTAATGACTCAGGATCAATATATGCTGAAGAAGGAGTAGCCTCACGATTGCTAGGAATGATAATCTCGGTATGTGATCTCAAGTTATTGCAATATATGAATGGATTTGGATCACCATTGACCGTTACCTCGACTCCATTATGAGGAAATTTTATGCACTGATGGTACGTTGATGGGACTGCTCTCATTTCATGAATCCACGGACGTCCTAGCAATATGTTATATGTGAGGTCTAGATCCAGGACTTGACAAATCACGTCCTTTGTGACTGGCCCTATTCTTAGTGGTAAGATGACTGTGCCCTTGGACGAACGCTCTTCATCATCATAAGCCTTAATAGTGATTTGGTTTGTAGCATTCACAGCTTTGTCAGAATATCCCAATTGTCTGATGGTGCTCAATGTACAAATATTAAGACCTGCTCCTCCATCTATCAGGACTCGTTTTATTCGGTGTTTATGTATGAAGGCTTCAATATGTAGAGGTGCATTATGAGGCTGACTTATGGAGGCGTCATCGGCTTCTGTGAATGTGAGGGAATGTGGAACGGATAGGTATCCCACCATGGCTTGAAACTGGTCCACGTTCAGATCAGTAGGGACAGCAGTATCTCTCAAGGTTTTGTCAAGGACAGCTTTATGTGCAGGAGATATACGTAAGAGCTCAAGAATAGAGATGAGTGCGGGTGTTTTCCCTAATTGCTCTACAAGATCGTACTCAGGCTTAGTTGACGGAAGATTGGTATTCTTAGTAGAGGTACCTGGCAATGTAATCTTACCTCGACGGGTTGTAACATGACATTCGGAGGTAGATGTGGACGAAGATCCCACACCTTTTAGGACAATTTTAGGTCGCTGAGGAGGATTCTCAGGATTTTTATTTTTGATAGTAATGGTAGAAATATGATTGTCCATTGAGATGTGATTAATAGTGGAATCATAATTGTAAGATGTTCTGGTGTAATTGGCTTGATCATCTGTGACTTTGCCTTTTCCCTTGTCATGTTTTGGGAATGGTTCCTTAAACACCTCATGCTCTTGGTTAGATGAATGTCCCTCAATCTCAATATCTCCTCTGTCAATGAGATCTTGTACAATGTTTTTCAATCGATGGCAATTACTTGTCTTGTGACCCTTGCTCTTATGAAATTCGCAATATTCATCATCGTTCCACCAATTCGGTTTTACCTTTGGTTCATATGGAGGAAAATCTGGGACCGTGATCACCTTGTTTGCTACAAGCTTTTTGAATACTGATTCAAGTGGTTCTCCCAATGGAGTGTACTTCCTTCGTGGTTTAGCAGCCATTTGATTGTTCACTTGATTGTTGGTAGAATTTGATCCAGAAAAGATGAACTTTGGTCTCACTGTTTTGGCATCAACAACACCATCATTAACTGTGTTCTTGTTCTTGTTCCAAAACTTTGGTTTGTCCTTTCCCTTAAAGTCCTCTTTGTTTTCTTTGAATAGTTTGATAACTCCTTGTTCAATCAAGACCTTTTCTGTTGCTAGGCCCTTTTCAATGACATCCTTAAATGTAGACAAACAAGCTTTTCTGAGATCATAACCAATAGCCTTGTTAACGTTTTGTGTGAACATTTCCACCATTTGTTTCTGCAGGATTTCACAAGAGCATCTGCTAGCTAAGTTTCTCCATCTTTGTAAAAATGACGCAAAAGATTCTCCTTCTTTTTGTTTCGTATTGCACAAGGTAGTAACTGAGACATCTGTTTCAATGTTGTAAGAGAAATGTTGGATGAATGCCTCTGCTAAGTCGCCCCATGACTTAATACCAGGAGGTAATTGAGAAAACCATTCCATCGCTTGATCTCCTAAGCTCTGTGGGAACAACCTCATCAAGTATGTTTCTTCTGCCGCTACCTCAATGCAAGCTGTGAAGAATTGTCTTATGTGTGCCTTGGGGTCTCCTCTCCCTCTATATTTGTCAAATTTCGGTGTTGTAAAGTGCGGAGGAAACGGAGGCATTGGAATTCTCTTATCAAATGGATAAGGGCATATATCTCTCATAGTATATGTGGGTTTTGATGTGCCCATGTCTTCCACTTTCTTTTGTAGATCTCTAATTTGTTGCTCCAAATTATTTTTGGGAGGAGATGGATTTCTTGTAGCATATCCCATGTTTGAAACACCCATTTGAGGAGGAGCTTGTTGCATGTATGGATGATACTGATCGTAGACATGTCCATATGGAGGTCTATATTGTTGCGACATATATGGAGCACTTGGCATAATTTCTTGTTGAGGGACCCCATATCTGTTTTGTGTGTATAAACCATATTCAATAGGCCTTTCATTTTCCATTGTGTTGCCCCCAATTTTGGCATGAGGTCTTCTCGTGTCAAAATTTTGAGGAAGTCCTTAAGTATCCATTTGTCTTGGTTGACCCATATCTTGAGCATGTGTTTGAACATAGGGCCTCCATGATGGTCTTTGAGTGTAAGTATCATGCATTTGAGCTTGTATATGTGGGATTGCTAGTTTCTGAAGCAAAACTGATGGTGACTCCGGCATCATATTATTTGGTCCTCCACTATTAGGTTGAGTTTGTTGTGAAGGTCTACTTTCCATAAGTTGAGATAAGTCAAAATCATGTGGTATTTTAGCTCCACTTTGTGCCATCATGTTTAGAAAGTATTGACGATCTCTCCTCATTATCTCTTCAACCAATCTATTGAATTGAGGATCCATTATAGATTCTTGTATGTCTGCTGATAGTATTGAAGAATTGTCCACATTATCATTGTGTGTAGCGTTGTGTATAGCGTTTGCGCTTTCCACATTTGGATTGTGTCTATAAACATTCATGTCTGGTAATGTAGTGTGCTCAGGATTGTAGAAGACATCATTGTCATACTCATAAGAACTCATGTTTACGGACCCTTGAGCTTCTTTAGCTTTTCTCCTAGATTTTTGAAGACAGGTTTCAACCATGAACTAGGTGTTTAGCAATATGTGAGAGACTTAGACGAAAATGACAAGAGTATGTAAGACCAAGAGTTGTATGAAATGTAAATGAATCTTGAGGTGTACTTGCAATGTCCAAAGTGTAAGACCAAGTATGTATGTAGTAGAGTAGGTGTGACTTCCAAAGAGAGGATAGTTTCTCTTGATGAGGTAAGCTGACCTTGACTCTAAGTAAGACCAAATGAGACCCAAAGGTAAGAAACCTTGATGAGGGACCATTTAGCAAAGTGTTGTTGTATGTAGTGTGTTGACAAAGTATAGTGAGGACAAGCAAGTGACCTTTTGACTCAAGTTTAGACAAGTATGAATGTAAAATGAGGTATGAAGCAATGATGGACTGTGTAAGACCTTAGAACAGGCTGAATGCTAGATGAAACCTGAAGAGACGACCTAGGAAGCTCAAGTATGCCGAAACTGATTTCTTTGTTTGCTTGACTGTTAAACTTTTCAAATCCTGACACAGACGCCTTTGTATACTTCACAGACGCGGTTTTAAGACACAGACGCTATTCTGTTTGACGCAGACATGATTCTGAGATTTTCTGTTGATGTTTGATGGGACTGTAACAGTTTTTTGCAATTTGTGGACACAGACGCGCCTGTATACTTCACAGACGCGATTTCCAGACACAGACGTGTCTCTATTCGACACAGACGCTGATAAAAACACAGACGCTATTATGTACTTCACAGACACGTTTATCAGACACAGACGCGATTTTAACCGACACAGACGCGTTTCTGCAACCTTAGTGCAATCTTTCCTATCTGTGAATTTGTTTTGCTGTGACCAAATCTGATTTTTCGACTGTTTTTCGTGACAAGAGGACACAGTGTTGATGACCCAATGTTTGCAGACTGTTTAGACTCCAAAAAGTGTGTTGTTTGATGTAAAAAGTTTTTGCATACACTTGAAGACACAAAAGACACAATGTTTTGCTGTTTTGTCTTGATTGTTTGAATGTTTATCATAAGTCAAGCACAATTCTTATGGCTGGCCAGGACAATAATTGTTGATCCCACATGGGGTTTTACCCCCGAGGCTACGCTATTCAGAGCGGATACTTAGATGCTTGACCTCACTGGCTCCACCCTCGGCACTCACTTCTCGGGTCAGCCAAGCATCAGTCCCCATGAAAACTCCCCATGGCGAACTTTGTATCTCTACTAAGAACCGTATGTGTGTGGGCCGCTACCAGAGGTCCGACCTCCTGCCTCAACAACTAGAAGGATTTGGGCATCTAAAACAAAATGGTGCTAGTAAGGGCATCCGCTCGTGTGGCCATACATGCGGCACTTTCAGCTCTGTAAATACAGAAGGCTCCCAGCCGGTAGGGGTTACGCCCTACAAATGATCAAATAAATTTGATCAAACGGGTTTATGGGGAGACATAGTGTCGGTATGAACTAATCAGCACACGTTATTCATAGTTTTCACCATGAATACATTTGATTATAGTGGCTTGGAAGAAGATGGCTTTTCTTTTGCTACCACTTGGGTCGTTCTCTTCTCAGGCTAGAAGAGGATAAATGAATTAATTAAATAAATAAAGATTTATTTAATTAATAGAAGAATTAGGCTTAGATAATTAATTAAATAAATAAAATATTTATTTAATTAGACATGACAATTTTGAGTGTCTACAGGGGGCATTCATCCTCTCATTTTGATAATTTGAAGTTGGATAATATTGGAGTGTGCACAAGCAATCAAGCATTCAAGAGCATTCAAGCATTCAAATATTCTTTTCTAGCATTGAGCATTCTCAAGTCTCCATTCAAGGCTAGGTGTTGCAATCAAGTCAAGGATTCAACCATTGAAGAGGAGATTGATTTCAACATACAATTCCACACAAGCATTTCTATCAGCATTTCTACTACAACCTCCCTTGAGGTGATTTACAATTCAATATTTCATTTACATATACTTGCAAGTACTTTCTTTCATTACTTGGTTAATTCCAAAACTGGGGTTTGACCTAAAGGCAAACCCCTAATCCCAACCCATTTTCCTCTATTTTATGTGTGTAGGTTGCAGGTGCACAATTGTACTTTTGAATTCGGGCTTCATTTGCAAAGGCAGAAAAACCCTTTTCGTTTCATGGATTTTTTGGAGGACCGTGTACATTCCCACCACGGTCTAGACAAATTTTCCTCAAATTCATAGGGCAACTTTGTCTCGACATTTTATTGCTAGATCCAGGTGCAAAACTTCATCCCATGCTCTGATCTCAAGTTATAATCATTTCTTTGTCACTTTTGCACTACATAATTCACTCAATTCCTTTTCATTTCAAACAAGGAAGAGGGGGATCAACCTAACATTTAATTCATTCAGAATTCAATCTACCATATTTGTATGGAGAGATTGAATCTAGTGAATTATCCTCCCCCCTTCCTAATCAAATGGTGAAAAGTTCTTAATTGGTAATCGATAGCGAAACTCACATCTCTCTTTGAGGGAAAGGGTAGTTTCCTTCTTGATCTATCGTTCACAATATTTTCCCACCATTACAAGTAGGTAACATATTGAGTCTCACTATGTAGTAGTGATGTGGATGTGCTATCTTAGTTTACCAATTGTAGAAATACCCTATGTAACTAGTCTATAGGAGGTTACCTTATGCACCGCAAGATATTCTGAACATTCACTCTCTCACCAAGCAAGAAATTAAGGTATGTTTCAGGTAACATTAACTATTAGCCCTCCATTGATATTGTGATGTAATCAATTTGTATAATTATAGATTACGTATGGCACATATATAGTCTATGATCTAGAATAATTACATTGCTAGATAATATAATGTATTGTTGCAACTGAATAAACTTACTCTTTTATTACCATATTCTTTAAAAAAAGGATGTGCAAATTTTTGGTCCTATCCAAGGTTGTCATTACATATGTATTAGAGCATAGTTAACGACCTTAGGACCTAGGTGCTCACACCTTCTTTGTGATAATATGGCTACTTGATGTTAGTATCCACGAGACACAAAAGAAAGGGAAACAAGAGAGTTGCAAGAAAATTAAACCCCCGACAAATGGACCCAAAAGGATCTAAGACAGTTGCTACCACATTGCCAAAAACAAAAATAGTAATAATGACTGACATTGAGCCTTTAGAAGAAACCATCAAGTGACTCAAGATAAAGAAAGGAAATAAGTTGGCCCAACCTTCCCAAAGTCCAGAGCCACAAAAGTAAATTCTAATTCAAAACTTGAAGACAAAACCCTCAGTTAGAGACTTCCCTTTTGGTTGTGGACACACTGCTCATGTTCTTTCCAAGGAAACAATTGTGGAATATAACTATGTTCATGCTAGCATGACTATCATTGTTGGCACCTTAGAGGAGGAAGAGCCCAAAGAGGAGTTTGAGGAGGAAACTCCTCCAATGTAATTGGAAAACTATGTGTGTGAAGATGATGAAATAGTATTAAATAATCATCATCATCTTATGTAAAAACTACTATTATGAATAAAAAATTATGGCTATATATTTATTGTGCCTTGAAGGCATTATGGATTTCATTAGAATTAATATTTAAATGTTGGGAATAAAATATTGACTTAATGAATTTGGCTATAATTTATAATTGATAATTAATAAGATTTAATTAATTAGAAAATAAAATAATGATGGAAATTAAAATAATGTTTGATTCCATATCTTGTAGAATTAACTCGCCACAATGAAGAGGACTTTAAGGAGGGGAGATAGTCCTAGCCTCATTGAAGTCCTACTTGCAAGTAGGGGAGCCACATCAATGCCTCGTACCATACAAGAGGGGTTATAGGCTGACCTAAATTCCCTTCGTGCAAAGATAACTTCTCGAGAGGAACAGATTGAAGAGTTGAAAAGGCAGAAGGAGCAAGGTACCAACCATAACGTGGGTATTTGTACTAAAGAGTTAGATAGGGATTCCAATGAGCGGACAGATCCAAATTTTCAAGTCAACTCTATAATTCCCACTTAAAGACACTCTCTTACTAGAATACCAAGAGGCATGGGAAAGGACCCATTTATTTGAGAGCTAAAGAAAATGGAAGTGCACCTAAGTTTGATGACATAGGGGGTGGAGATGTTGTTGAATCTTGGCTAATTGGGATGAATAAGTGTTTTAGGTTGTTGGAATTAAATTCTAATACTAAGGTTAAAATCATCATCTACCATCTAGAAGGTAAAGCTTTGTTGTGGTGGGACCACTTGGCAGAAATACAAAATTATGATATAATTCAATTAACCTGGGACAAGTTCACCAAGAGGTTTCGCAAACAATACCTTTCTACCCATCACCAAGATCGAAAGATGATAGAATTACACTCACTTCACCAAGGGGGGATGTCAATAGTAGAATACCAGGCCAAGTTCATGAACCTACTCTGCCCTATGCACTATATGAAGGATGAAGAGGATCAAGTGAGCAAGTTTATTTTGGGACTAAATAAAAGTATTGTTTATGCAACCAAGCTCTAAGTTTGATGACACAGGGGGCGAAGATGGTTTTAAAGCTTGGCTAATTAGGATGAATAAGTTTTTTTTGGTTCTTGGAATTGAATTCCAATACTAAGGGTAGAATTGTCATCTACTAGCTAGAAGGTGAAGCCTTGTTATGGTGGGACAACTTGGCAGAAATAAAAAAATCATGATATAATTCAATTAACCTAGGACAAGTTCACTAAGTGGTTTCATAAAGAGTACCTGTTTGCCCATCATTGAGATCGAGAGATGATGAAATTCTGCTCACTTTGCCAAGGTGGAATTTTAATAGAAGAATACAAGTCCAAACTCATGAACCTACTCCACCATGTGCATTATATGAAGGAAGAAGAGGATCAGGTGAACAAGTTTATTTTGGGGTTGAATATTTTGAATGTAACCAAACTCACTCAACCTAAAAGTTTGAACCAAATTATGGATGGAGGTGGCCTTAGTTGCTAAAGAGAAATAGAAAAACAAACAAGAACTCAAACAAAATGGTCATTCCTCCCGCCACTTAGAGAATAAAAAGAAGGACTTTCAAGATGCTAAGTCTAAAAAAAAGGTTTGTTGTAGTTTAAGAGAGGTCAAAACCATAGAGAGAATTGTGGGTTAGACAATTAGAAGGATAGGGAAGAGAAAAGATAGAAAACATATAAGCAAGGGGTATAGGTCAAATCCATAAGAGACAAGGAATCCAATAGAGGATAGTGGGTGGATGTTGGACATGTGGAGGCAACCACTACATGAGTAATTATCCCAAGAATTAAAAAAAAAATACCACCAATCCTACTGCTCTCATTTATGCAGCTATGGATAATCGTCAAGTAGATCCACAAG
Organism: Cryptomeria japonica; assembly: GCF_030272615.1. NCBI lineage: Eukaryota > Viridiplantae > Streptophyta > Pinopsida > Cupressales > Cupressaceae > Cryptomeria > Cryptomeria japonica. Next base: position 499,556,910 of record NC_081414.1, read on the forward strand.
CTTCACTAATAAAGTTTCAAGGTATACTTCTCAATCAACCTATATCTATTATAGCAGATTTAGGAGCAACAAATAGTTTTGTAACTCCTAATGTAATACCAAAATGTAAAATTGATTCTAAAAGTCTAAGTCGGGAGGAGATGGAGGTTGAGTTTGGGCTAGGTAAGATACACAAGATTAAATTTTACCTAAAGGGAGTTGATGCTGACCTACGAATTATAAAAACCAAGGTAAACTTATGGGTCACATAGTTAGGATCCTATGATCTAATCTTAGGAAAGGATTTGTTCTAGGAGCACCAAGGTAATTTGGATTGCTACAATAAGAAGATTGAATGTTTGGATGACTAAGTAAGATCAGTGGTTCTCCAAGGAATTCAAAGACCACTAGTGGTGAAAATGATTTCAACCATGTAAGTTAAGATGACAGCGAGAAAAAGGAGCAAACTCTATCTTGTGAAGGTAGAGAAGGGAAACAAGGATGCCCTTGAAGAGTTTCCAAGATTGCCTCCTGTAGCATCGTAAATTGTACACCCCTAATTAGAGTTGTACAATTTCATGCTTAGGTTAGCACCTGTGTAATGCCTGCCAAAATACCCTAGAGGAATAATCTAAAATCTATTAACAAAGGGAGATAATTATTTTTTTTAACATCCATTACACTATATTAACATTAACATACATAATTATAACATTAAATAATTGCATGATCACATAAAACACATGTATAAAACCATAAATCTATATTACACAAGAGGATTAATTATTTCTAAACATCAACATATCTCAAAATGTATTCTTGCAAACACATCCATTCCCTAGGGTATCTTAATGTCACTACTTCACATTATTCCAACATAACACTTATCTATCTAGAAGATCATATCCAATTAACCTTTAACCATTTACTACTCAAGCATCTAGAACATCATTAGCACTTATGCATGAATCATTCACATAGTAATTTCTATAAAAGCATACAAGGATACATCTAACCATCCAAATCCAATAGTTGTCTAGACACTCAAATAAGAATCAACATTCACTCATAATCATAATTCATTTGCATGGTAATTTCCTACAAAAGAATTTAGAAACCATTTAATAACAATATTCTCCTAATTACTTGAATAAATATCAATGCAACTATTCCATTCCTTTTTGCATTTATCCTAAGCATGATATAACACAAATCCATTTCATATTCACAAATTCTACTCCAATACATATAAACTATTATCTTTCACTTTCATATAGTTCTCATAAACTCATATTACATAATGAATTATTCAATACATCAAGGATCACTTCTCCTAAATCACTACATCATGTCCTACTTCAATTTCATGTACAATTACATATAGATGCATATTGCAAAGATACATAATCACTTTTACAATTACAAATAATCATGATACAATGTCTTCTTTTCATGAACATAGAAATCAGTTCCAAAGAATAATCACATGAAGAATCCAAGAATCCAATCCATGCACGCTAGCATCCAAGAAGAAGATTATCTGAATGGAAGAAGGCATCAAACCACCCGACCATGTGGAACCAAATAGGAACCACCCCTCGTGCTAGGAGACAACAAAGGTTCCAAACCACACTCTTTACCTAAGCTAACACCTATCAACCAAAGGATACAACATGACTACACAAGACTCCAACATAAGAATAAAGCACCAAGGTACAACATGTGGATAAATCAATGCAATCAACTTCCAGAGGCAAAATTAACAAAGAAAGGCATATGGACAATGGACACATGTGGGGTAGAGTGTCATCACATGCTAACCTCATGTGGCATCTATCTCCACCTTGGAGTCAATCAAGGAAGATCGGGTATACCGCTCCCACGGTCTTCACAATCTAGGATCTCAAAACCACCTCCCTGGGTCTGTCCAATTGGGGCATATAACATCATATTCTTTATCTTGATTAAGTGAATTCCTAAATACCCAACCCACGAATCAATTATTATTATGTTATCACTCACAATTATACCATAAACTCTTCATGTGGTTCCATAGGTTTAGACCTCCTTCCTAGAGATCTAGTGCTTGTGGCCTAGGTCCAACACATGTGAGAGCCCACTCCCCCAACCATGAACCAAAACTAGAGGGTAAATACACATCTGTAAAATATAAAGCAACATCATGAAGGATCAAAAGTGATATAAGAACTGTTACAACAAAATGAGCAAAGAGTACTCACAAACCATACTAAAAAAAAGAAGCCTTCACCAAATCATCAAGGATAAGCCAATCATGAATGCAATCCATAAAAGAGATAAAAATCACATCAAATCCTCAACAATGAGGCATAACTCATCCACTAATACATTTGGCCTCAAATTCCGACGGAGGTTTCCGACGAACAAGGCATTTTGTGATCAAATTTGATTTTTTTTTTTTAAATGCCCGATAACGTCGAAATGTCGACAATGTTTTTCCGACAAATCCTATGTTAGTTGGAATTCTGACGACCATAGAGATTATTAAAAAAAAAAAAAATTGGTTCACTTGAAAACCGTGCACGACAGATTGAATTAACAATTCCTTTGCCTCTGCCAATTCCTTTGTTTCTTTACCTCTCTGCAAATCGAGTTCGAAGTGTCCTTCTCCCTTTAACTCTCGACTTCCTAATTAACAACAATAGATTTATATCAACCATCTTGTTATCTTTTCCTAGTCTGGTTTAAAATTAGTTTGTCTAGTAGGTGATATCGAAGGATTGAGTAGCTAGTTTTGAGGGTATCGGACCATTGGAGATGGCGAAATTCCTGTAGATTTTTGCATCCCTATAAATTCATGTGGACTTGCAGGTTGTGTTTGAATCATGTAAACTTGGTTGCAAACAAGTTCATTTTAGAGTCTATGTCTCATAAATTTGAGCTTGTCATCCTACCGGTATGTTCTCATTTATCTATCTTTACTTTCCTAATGTTGCAGTTCCTAGTTATTTAAAAGTCTTCCAATTATCGATTATGTTAGATAAAGGCTAAAAGTATGGTATAAAAATTAAAAAATAACTAGACCATATTTATTACTATACCAGAATCGGGACATAAACAACAGTGATGTGCACATATTTATCTAAGTGGTGTTGCAAAATAGACTTAAACTTCCAAGTTTTGTCAAATCCACAAAAAAATCTTTTAGAATCAAATAAGGTGATAAGCATTTGAATCTTCCATAGTTCAATTTGGCACCAGTTGTAGAGTGTGTTGGGATTCAATCTAATAGTTGGAATTTTTGCTTGAATGCCCCCTTGTGCATATAGTCTTATTTTTTCCATCATATATAACAGATTTGAGAAATCTTTAAATGGATCTCCCTCAGTCAAATTTGTCTAGGTGTCATTCCTCTTCATTCCACCTGCTATTATCATATGTTGAAAGTTGCAAAAGCCCAAAAAATTTCTCTATCCAGGAAGGTTTTGGTCATTTTTCTCACTTTTTGTGGAGTTGCAGACTTTTTATTGACTACTAGACTTATTATAATTGTCTAATATCTAGTTCCAACTGTCAGTACCATGTGGAAGCTCTGCTAAGTATATTGGGTTTTTCTTCTTTTCATCTATTTTTATTTCCTCCTTTTGTGGGTTTTTAACAAACATCTGGACTTTTGTCTCTTTGTCCCAATATTTCATTCTCTTCTACCCCTAATAACCTATTTGAGGTTGTATAATGAAGAGTTATCTTTAATTCAAGACAGGTTTGAAGGTCATCCATGGATTATAAAGAAAGTTATAATGGTTTTTGTCAAAACTGTCATAAAACCCTTGTTGACAGGGTTGCAACAAAAGAATTGATTATAACTCTTAATGTAACTGCTTAAGTTTCTTCATATTTTGGATTCTAATAGTCAATTAAATTCTCTTTCATATGAAGTTGGTTTCATGTTGATTGGTTGTATAAATTATAAGAAATCTTATGCCCTAGCAAGCTAAATATGGAATGAGCCTAAATGCCATTGACTCAAAACCACATTATGAATGAGAAAACCTTAAAATTCTCAAATTAAAACCTTAATACATTATGAATGACTTGATTGACTTCTTCGTAAATTCATCATTCCTAAGTTGAACTATTAGATGACACAATAAAAAAGGTTTCTCTTTTTTTAAACTCAAATATTTTTCATCAACTTGCCAAAATCGAGCTTCTTTTTTAGCCAAGAAAACTATCTAAATAAAATAGTCTTCATAATTGAAGAGTGTCTAAGTTTAAGTAACATTTCAACTTCTATATAACTATTTATAGGAAGACTTTCATACTTGTGATATCCTTTTGCATAGATTGTGAAGGTTATGCACCGAAGTTTCGATAGCCCGATTTTTTTGTGTGTGAAAAAAGACCGTGTTAGAAAATATCAGCAAAGAACAAAATAAGGAGACAATTGCTAGATTGTGGTCTAACTTGAAAAGAAAAGGTGATGGAAAATGTTATTGTCCCTGCAAAATTTGTAAGGGCTTAAAAACTAGAAGACTTCTAATAAAAACAACTAAGAAACATTGTAGGTAGCATGGTCACATTGAAGGGAGACATGATTATCATCCATTGATAAGTTGTTCATTATATTGTTTTAATAATTTATATACATAAGAAATCACTTCATGATGAGATCATGATCATGGTTTATTTATGTTGATCATTTTTTATACAGGTCAAGCTCCCCAAGGTACATGATATGGACCAACACAACCCGAAGAATATGTTTTTCAAAGTGGAGAAACATGGAGGTGTGAATATCAAAGCTGAAGATAATGGTCCCATGGAAGATGACAATCATGCGCTAGAAAACACAATTGAAGATGATGGTACAAATGCATTGATCCATGACACATTTAGTATTGGCGCAACCAATCATGATGATCAAGATGACTTTGATGTTGTTCATGATTTACCTGTACTTGAGAAGGAATACGAGCCCCTTTATCAAGTCTCCCAAACAACTCTTCTCTCTATTGTATTGTTGTTGGTGAACTTCAAGGTTATGAATTATTTATCCAACATAACAGTCTCATGTATGTTAAGGTATGTCGTACATGTCATTATAGTTAATAAAGGGTGAAACATGTAACATTAATATTCTATAGATTGATATGTGAGTTTGTGTTGCCACCATCAAATAATCTACCTCAGTCATACCGAGAATTATCTTCCATTTTGAAACATATTGGAATAGAGTATCAAACAATAGATGCTTGTCCCAATGATCATATTATATATCATAAACAACATGAGTTTTCAACAGAATGCCCTGAATATCATATCAGTAGATATCGAACATATCAAATAACAAAAAAGGTGCCTCACAAGGTTCTTCGTTATATTTTCATTATTCCACGTATGCAATGATTATTCAGGTGCACTACCTTGGCACAATTTATGGATTACCATGCACACAATAGAAGTCAAGATGACATTATTTGAATGTCTGCGGATGGTTCAACATTAATGAACATAGAGGAAAAGTGACCACACTTTAAGGAATAACCTCATAATCTCAGGCTTTCATTGGTAGCAAATGATGTCAATCCATTTGGAACGATGAGATATGTTTACTCAATGTGGCTAGTTTTTGTTATGAATAATAACATTCCTCCATGGGTGTCAATAAAGAGGGAGCACATAATGTTGGTGATGATTGTTCTAGGTATTTTATCATTTAATAGTCATCTACATTTAATTATAAATATTATAGTAAAATGGTCATAATAATTATGTAATGTTTTTGTTCATTCAACTAGGTAAGTACCAAGTTAAAGATATGAGTGTATATATTGAGCCTCTTATCAACAAGTTGTTGGAGTTATGGAATGGTGTCACTATATGTGACCTCTCTAGACCAATAGGACAAAGACAATTTCAATTCCATGCAATGCTTGTATGGACAATACATGATGCCCCAAGGCTAACACATTTTTGTGGTATGTTACAGTGTTCAAGTTGCACATTATAATTATAATTATAAAAATTAACATATTTAATCCAATTATACATTATCTTGTAGGTCTTCAAACAAAGGGAGAATTTGCATGTCCAGTTTGTGGTCTAAAGATGAAATCTCGTCATTCAAAAAGTTTAGGAAAGCAGGTGTTTGATGAGTATAGGCACTTCCTCCACAAAAATCATAAGTATCAAAATACTGAAAAACATCTTTTCAATGGGAAAGGAGAGACTACATCAAAGCCATGAAGAATGACACCTTGCCTATGGAAGTTGGAATATAATAGAATTAATCGTCAAGTTAATGTCATTCCATCTAATGGTTTATGTTTGGAATTTGTATTTTTTCTATTTTGTTTTGTTTACTGATGATGTAATTGATGATCGTGAAGGTCGTCAAGGCATTAATGACCACCTTCCAAAGGGACTAAAAAGTTATCTGAGACAATTTAGTAGGTTGCCTTACTATGAGAAGCTACAAATTGTGCATTTGTTTGATACTATGCATATTGGAAAGAATATAATAGAGACATTATGGAAAATATTGGAGGGAAGGCGTGACAAAGAAAAAATTATCAAAATTTGTAGTGACATTCAGGAATCCAATCATGCAATGAAAAATGTCATTCAATCAAATAGCAATGGAGACCAGATTAATATAAGTGCCCTTCCTTGGTTATTAATGGACCAACAAAGCAATTCTATAAAAGAAGTCATACGAAAAATTCGATTTCCCACAGGATTTTCTGCAAACATAAACAATCTCATATCAAAGTAAAGTGAATTTGGGCCAGGGATGAAAACACATGATTGGCATACCTTCATTAAGGTAATTCATGTTCTTGTGTATTTACTAAATATTTGTATACTACGCATGTACTTTTCATTGTATTATGTTAGAAAACAATGAAAATATCATTTGATAATTGTTGCAGTACGTTCTACCTCTATCTCTCCCAGACAAATTTGACAATAATGTCAAGCAAGTCATATATGATCTTGGAAAATACATGAGGTAAGAAGTGATATTTGTTCAATTTGTTGTATAGATAATATATTTGCAATTTGTTTTACTTGTTATGTAATATATTGTATATTATTTTTTAAAGTCTCGTTTATATATTTTTGTGTCTTCAATCTCTTCTCGGTGGTTGTCATCTAAAGAAATCCATAAAGAAGATATAAAGTATTGGAAGAGAAAAATTCATCATTTAATGTGTGAAATACAAAAGTGTCTACCTTCAACTTTTTTCAATGCACAACACTACCTCATACACCAAGTTGAGGAGATTGAATTATGTGGACCTGTACACACTAGGTCAATGTGGATGGTTGAGAGGCACTTGAAATTTTTTAAGGCTTTGGTTCGACAAAGAGCACATCTTGAGGATTCTATGGTGGAGGGATATATGGTATACCAGACTATGGTGTACATTATTGAATATCTTCCTAAGTTTTCAATAGAGATCCACGTAGATCGCATTTGGGATCCCAACCCCATTAACAAATTCGAAGGGGAGTACTTGATGGGGAAAGTGAGATTGACGAAAGTGAGAGGTAATTATAAGATGTTATTGTAGTTAATTAATTCTTAATCTTCTAAATAAATCAGTTGTAAGTCATCTATTAATTATTTGTACAATTTGTCGGGAGTGGGATGCGCTACATTTGTATATTGCAAACAATCTTGATTGGATGATGGTGTGGATTGAACGATGTCAACATTCTAGTCGCACATTAACATGGAAAGGTGTGGCTTCATTGGTTAAAGAAGCTCATCGTAATGGAGATTCTAATGTTACGCAAAGGGAAATTAATTTAGCATATGGTTTAAGAGATAAACAGGTGCGTATAATTTTATTAATCACCCGTATGTTTATCAACTCACAGTGCAATAATTTTAACATGTTAGACATATTGCATGTCAAACACCACAAGGCTATGTGCTGCAATGGTCATAAATTTTGCATCAAAAAGTTGGATGACACAAAGAAAACTTGTGATTCTGGGATAACTGCAGTCTTTGAGGTGATCAATATTTCATCTAGAAACGACATACATCCTCAAGAGTCTCAAAATTGATACTATGGCATTTTGGATGATATACTTGAGTGTGACTCTAATTCTTTCAAATTAGTTGTGTTCATCCTAAAATGGTATAGGCTACGACTGAATAAAAATGATCCTGATAGAATTGTTATTGAACATCATAATGGATTTACAATGGTTAATACAAGGTCATTTGAGCTAGTTGGGGATGAGCCCTATGTTCTTCCAAGCCAATGTGAGAAGGTATTTTACTCAGATTTTCCACATAAACCAGGTTGGTCATTTATTGTTAGACATGATCCAAGAGGAAGGTCGATAAAGTATAACGAGATGGAAAAAGAAGATACCGAAGAAGTAGAAGAAGAAGAAGATGATGATGATGATGATGATGATGATGATGATGATGATTATGGTGATGGTGATTTATGGTGATGGTGATGGTGATGGTGATGGTGATGGTGATGGTGATGGTGATGGTGATGGTGATGATAGTGATGACGACAATGATGATGATGATGATGATGATGATGATGATGATGATGATCATGATCATGATGGCCATGATGGTCATGATGATGAGTTGGATGAAGAAGAAGATCAATGACATGAATGAAATGTATGACATTTTTTGAACTTTGTGTTTATTTATGGAATTTGGCTTGTTTATTAGCTATGTGATGGATGGTGATTTAAAATACATATCTGATGGATTACATGTTTATGATGATACATTTGACATTTTTTTAACTTTGTGTTTATTTATGGAATGTGGATTGTCTATTAGCTATGTGATGGATGATGGTTTATGATACATATGTGATAGATTACATGTTTATGACGATACATATGTGATGCCTATGATGCTCAATTACATATATGATGATACATATGTGATTCTTATGATTCTCATGATACATATGTATTTATTGTTTATCAAATTACAAATGTAATGCTTATGATGCTCAATTGTTGGTGTTGATTTCATGTATATATTTTGTGTGATGTTGTCACCCTTGGTGTAAATAGGTAATTGACTATAGACATTCTCAATCCTTTAGTTGAGGATCCTGCATAGTCTACATAAAGTAAAGGTAAGGAATAAAAAAATATACAATGATTATGATGATTTCATCTTATTCATGTTGTGTACTATGTAATTTTTAGCTAACATAAGATAATTGAATTACATATGCAGGAACCTGAACCCCTTTGACAAGGATCCTGCACAGTCTCATGGATTGACAGGTATAAGTCAATACACCCTATAGAAATAGTTTATTTTTAAAAAATTACTAGGAAAACAAACTTCCTCAATTCTTCAAACCTCAACATTAGCAGAAAATCTAATACCATTATCAAGACTTGAGGCCCCAGTTGGACTTATTCAATTTTTAATCTCAACATCAACTTTAGGGCCAACTTCTTCATCAACATTACCCTCATTTGCAAAATATCTCTCTCATTACCAATTAACTCTCTCATTTGATGGAGTGCAGGTACCACCAAATAGGTATTTGTCAGATGTGTCTTCCTCAAGTGAGGGAAATGTAGGAATAGTTAATGAAAGTGAGACATGTAGTAGGTCTAAAATAGTGAGATCAACTAGAGGTAAAAAGATTAGGAGAAAATTCAATAAACGCATGGAATTTTTCCTTGCTCAAGGGAGGTCATGTTCTTATGATAATGAGACCAAAGGCGACATCGAGGTGCCCTTGAGGTACAAACATCTACAGAAACAATGGGTACTCAAGGAACTTCCTCCAATAAACACCAATTTTTGTGTTAACGAGAGGATATATCACATAGTACCTTCGTCGTTACATGGTTTGGGCCTATTTTCCATGGATGACATAAAGGTTTGTTACAACAAAGTTGTTGAATTGATGGAGTATGCCAGACCTTGTTACAATTACAAAAATTGGACTTAGATTGTTTGATATAATAAAAGTATGCGTAGGTATGCACTCTCAGAAAACTATATACAACAGAAAGATAATGATCAAAGTAAATGAGTGGTTGTATACATTGATGGAAGGCCAAAAGCAATAGGGAATATTGCAGTTTTTTATAAATAGTACATGACCTGGGTCAACTAATAAGCAACCCAATTGCATATTTGAGGCGGGTGATGGAAATTGTGTATTCGTATGCGTGATAAAATCAATAAGTGCAGGGGAAGACCTACTAATCGATTAAAATTTGAATCATATAGATACAAACAAATTTACTAACATGGGGGTGGTACGTACTATATACCATTTAAACCAACCTCCAATTAATGACTCCAATATACCATCTTATTATTAAGTTTGTTTGCTAAGTCTATTGGTTTCATTTTTCTAACATGTTTATATTTTTTCTTTGTCACAGGGCAACCTGGATCTGTCACATAGCATAAATAGGGATGTAGGTCTCGACACTTCTACCGAGCAGGTAAACCTCATTGTAATTGTACCAATTAGATAGAAGCAAATTGTTACATTATTATGTTATTTTCTTGAGTGTTTTGGAGTAATTTTGATAGTGTTAATAATATTATTGTCATAGATGGATGTTCAGAGAAAGAGAAAGGAACCTCCCTTACATCAACACCTCAGCACAGTATTAAGCGATGAGGACTACACAATTTCCACAAACCCTATAGAAGTGATAAAAATGTCTATCACAAAAATTAATAAAGAGATTGTTGCTTTGGTATGCACGAACCCTCAGATTGATGAGATAAAAGATAGGCTAGATCAATTGATGCAAGAAGCAGAAAACATGTCAGTAAGCAGTAATGAAAGCTTTAATTATAACAAAAGTTCAATAATGGTTTATATTTTATACTCTTTTATGTCACTAACTAAAATATGTACATGTTGTTTTTATAGAATTTCATGTGTCATCATCAACCTGGTAGACATGATCAGGGTATTGCAGGTAGTGCTAGTGATGACCATGTTCTATACATTAAAACTACTCCTTCTTTGGACTTGTGAACTTGCTTTTTTAATGCTAATGTTATATACACAAGCATTTCCATGTCTATACTATTACTCTCTCTTTAGAATGAACAATAATAAGTTTTGTGTGTATATATGATTTTAATAATATTTTATTAAAATGTTAATAAAGTATTTAGTTGCACAATTAGAAGTTCTCATTTGATCTGATCTGATCACTGGTGATGTCTATGGAAGCTGTTGATTTCTTTCTTTTATATCTCTTTTAACTTTTCTTTGAAAGACCAACAAGATAGAATGGAACTTGACAACCAATCCTCCACACTGATATTCAAACTGCAACTTTACCTCAAATCATAAAAATATAAGAAAGCACATTGAAACAATCTAAAGAAAATAGATTGATCTCAAGGAACTAATCAAATGATTGAACAAATAGATGTCATAAAAGATAAATAGAACATCTGATCTTCATATAAATAGAGAACATGAGAGAATCAACTGATAATGTACTTCACCAATGTAGCATTTCTAGAAAATAAAACTCAAAATGTTACATTAAAATGGCCTTGAAAAATGATGATAAACTCAAAATGTACCCTTTCATTAAGACTCAAACTAACTAAAACCTAATTACAAACAAACTAACTAACCTACCTGACAACTGACACAGAAAACATATTACATAAAGCTCTTAAAGGAGCACAATTTGTTTCATTAGACACAAGGGCTAATTGCCCAAAATTGCACCGCACTTTTGAATATGCTCCAAATAATTCTCTGATTTGAAAGTATCTGCATCAAAGATGACATCTCGAACAATGTTTTCCAAAGTGATAAACCACTCCATCTGTGTTGTGGTCTTCGTTAAATCAATCCCATCTGTTTGGGCAGCATTAAGGGCAACATCAAGAAGACTTTGACATTTAGAAATCCACTTGTCTTTATCCTTAATTTCCCCTCTTTTATCAACTAATTTAGGAATTCCATGTTTGACCGTGTCCTTGCATTCATCATATTTTGTTTGCAATTGGGCATCAAATTTGTCATGTTTTGCCAGGAGCATGTTAATTTTATCAATCTCTTTTGCATATGCTCCTTCTGAATTTTTCTCATGTAACTTCACACCCAATCTGTTCTTGATCCTATTGTGAGACACAACATTGTCCATATTCTTTTGGAAAATAATTCAGAACTGCACTTCTTATTTAAATCATATATGCGCCTCTTATTTAAATCAAATCTCTTCTCCCTTTTATATCTCATTGTTAAGGGAGTCACATCTTTTCCTTCCATGTCTTTTGATGATTCATTAACTTAATTAAATTTAATTAATTATTTTAATTATATTTTTTAATATTCTAATTTAATTTTCTTTTTTTAAATTCTTTTGTATTTTAATTTACTATTATTAAATTATATTTCAAAGTAGGGACATTACAAAGACCAATAAGACATCGTGAAGTTTGACAACATGAGATAGCACATTGAAGCAATCTAAATAAATAGATTCCATGGACTATCTTTTGTATGGACTATACTAGTTTATGACTTACATTGTCCTCTTCTCACAAATTTTCATACCTTTGTCTTGCATCAAAACCTATCTTCCTTATTCTCCTTCATACTGTTGTATCATTAATATTAGCCCCAAACACTTAATAAAGGTTCATATTTATTTACAACTCTTAATAAAGGTTCATCCTTGTTTACAATTCTTGCAGTTTTCATATATTTAATGTATTATTCTTTAGGTGCTACCAATGTTCCTATGGAAAGGCCACCTCATTTGAGGTTATCCCCATCTATATTACTGACTGCAATGTCGGCAATAGGCAGCATGTAGACCTCCTCTACTGCTCATCATGTTGATCTACCCACTATTGGTAGATCCCTCTTTTTCTCTTTCTTTTGTTATGTGTTTATTTTCCTTGAAGTGTTCTTTCTTGGGGGCATTTCATAGTGGATTAATTTTCTGCAATAGGAGATGCACATGAGGATGCGCTAGAGGGGAATACTAGTGATAACATACCATCATTTCTTAGATCTTCCCATATTTCTTGTACGGGAATGTTGCAGGCTACATTGGTGGTGAGCGAGGAAGAATTGATTCCCTTGAAGATACAAAAGGTTCCAGGTACTTTAAAATTATTATTATATATAGTCTAATTGTAATTTACTTACCGATCACTTGTTTTGGACTAATGATCCAATGATTTTTTTGCAGGAAATGATATTTTTTATAAAAATCTTAATGACATTGCATTGCAGATGTTTGGGCCCACCATACGTAAAAGGTGGAACATCATATGTAAGCTAACCCTAATCCACTATTTTTATTTCACATCATTTCTAGAATAGTTTTCCTTTGATCCATTTCTTGAACTATATTAAAGGTAGCTTCAGTTCATTTCTGAATCTAATAGGTTTGTTTTTTCTTAAAAGGTGGAATGACCAAGAAAACAAGTTAAAGATGAACTCACAAACTGTATGGTTGAGTTGTTTGGAAATGACACATTTGACAAAACCAAGCTCCTTGAAAAAGATGGCACATATCTAAAGTATGTGAGGGACCAGTACAAGACACATTTAGAGAAGAACGTAAATTATGAGTGTCCCCCCATGATTCCAGAGAGGGAGTGGAATGACTTGATTTTGGATGCGAAGGAGAGAATTGAAATGAAAAAAGGAAATACACCACCAATTGCCAGAAGAAGGTATGCGATACTATTAAAAATTTAATTATGTACTAATTACTCTTTATATTTATATAATCTCACATATTTCAAAATTTTCATAGACCGAGTGACACGTCAAAGGCAACCAAGGCAAGACAAGAAAAGAACGGGCAACAAAGACTCGGCTTTGGTGGTTATATGAAACTTTTCGCATGAATTGTAAGTATTAGCAAATGAAATATCGCATCAAAATATTTATAAATTATAAACAGATTTTTTTTATCAAATAATATAAGCAAAATTCACAATACTAAGCAAAAATGCAAGCATCTGAATTCAATAGAGCACCCACACAAGATGACATCATAATTGCCTACCAACAAGGCTATACAGTCATGGTTGAATGGCTATGAGAATTGAGTGGGCAAACACGAGATTCTGGTGCATCTGTCACACAGGTAAATAAGCTATATGAAAATAATTTCAAATTGAATACTTTACCAATAATCTATTTGATGTTTTGATTAAGTAAAAGCAGGTATTTGAAAGACACCCGAACCTTTTACAAGCCAGGAAAATAGAACTGCTAAAAAAGTGCCTAATCACTTCAAAAAGACAAAATGAACCCACCGAAAGGGATCAACTTAACACAACATTACACTAAAAACTCGAAACGGACAACAAAAGGAAAGCACAAAGACAGCAAAGAGACAGAACCAAGGACAACAACTGAAACTAAATACTATTCATAATTTCCTCAACGTGAACAACCATTTGTTTCATGTTATTCGCTGAGGTCTTCAGATCCTCCAGCTCACAACCTTTGATGTCACCCTTATTCTTTGTGTTAGCTTTGGTCCTCCTTTCATGACCCTTCTTGTTCAACTACTCTTTATCACCATCCTTCTCTACATTATTCTCAAACCTGTTGATAAGGATGTTCATGTTGTCCACCAAATATTTGAGGATTTGGAAATTTTGATCAGCAATCTTCTCGACGTTGAGCTCCAGCCTGTCAATTCTGCTACCAAAATCTTTCATTTTGTTTTCCATTTCCTTTCTATCTCCCATCTTATTGACCTTTTTTTCTGTTGCTATGATTTTTCCAACCATACATTCAATATCTTCCGCATTATGTAGAATGACCACTAACTCTTTAACATGATCTTCCAAGGGCTTGTCACCAACTGTAATTCTTGCAATGGCTTGTGTATTAGTTTTTAGACTGTTAACATCCTTCACCATAGTAGTGATGGTCTCACAGATGGCCTTAACAGTATCTTTGTCACCATTGTCACTTTTATCCCCTTTTTCCTCCTTATGCAGTCTTGTGGTATTCATGGCCTCCAAATTGTCCTTAACCAGGTTACCCTCCCCTTCTTTGTCCTGACTATCGACCCTCTTGTTTTCTTCAGCCTCCTCCTCAAATTCAACCAGAACATAATTAAAATCAGAATTGCTACCCTTTTTAGTATTTTTTTTCTGAGCCTTCTTTTCAGTGGCTTTCCCTTTCCTCTTTTTAACAGATTTTTCTTCAAGGGATTCAGTTCAGAATCCAACATTTCAAATTCCACAATAATCCTCCTCTTCTTGGCCCTATTCCTCCCTTTTTTGCTAGTTTTTTCCGACTCTCCCTCGATCTCTGAATCAAAGTTAAAACCACTATCCTTACTTTCTGTAGTCTCATCTCTTGCATTTTTGCCTTTAATAGGCTTTTCAATGCACTTCCCCTTTAGCATTTTATAAACCAGGACCATAAGCCCCTGGTGGAGTGCATGATCACCTTTAGGATCCTTCTGGATCTCCTTTATAGTATGATCCATAGAATAGGCGAGGTAATAGGGGAGGCTAACCCTTTCTCCATGATGAAAATGGTTGAGAAGGACGAAGTGATGCTCATAGGCCCTGGTAAACCTACCATCTAAGGTAATGTATTCAATAGAAGCGAATAAAACAAACCTCCATGGCCTGCAAATTCTCTTCGGGGAGTGGTAGGAGTTGTCAATTTTGATCATCTTTCTCCTCTCTCCATCCATAATAGGAAACTTGTCTACTGCTTTATCTGATATTCATCTGTCCCTGTAAAATTTCATACCCTCGGTAGTCATCCTCATGGCCTCAGCGATAACCTCTTCGTCGACATTCATCATCTGTGATCCAAACAGAATTTTCCTTTTTTTCCAGCTCTTGATGAAATAGCTAGTGATTGTGGGGTCTTTCCCACTTAGTCGTTCCATGAAAACATTCAGACCCCCCTACTGAAGGATATCCCAGACTTCTTTGTTCTTTCTCCAGTTAGAGCAAGAAGTAGGTTCAAATCTTTTCTTGTTACCTCCCATTTTTCCAGCACCTTCCTTGCAATGCCTTCTCTCATTTT
Organism: Cryptomeria japonica; assembly: GCF_030272615.1. NCBI lineage: Eukaryota > Viridiplantae > Streptophyta > Pinopsida > Cupressales > Cupressaceae > Cryptomeria > Cryptomeria japonica. Next base: position 499,572,917 of record NC_081414.1, read on the forward strand.
GATAACTTATCCTCTAGTTTATGTGGTTATTCTGTAAGAGTGCCTAGAATCCATGCCAAATAATAATGATAAGACACCTATTTAAAAGCTCATTATCTTCAAGCAAGCCTTGCATCGAAAAAGGTGGAAAGCTCATTAGAAATAATGATTAAAAGTACCACATTGCCTTGTATAGCTTCGGTCCTGATTGAGCAACGATTTCATTTCACTTGCAATATCCATTTCACCATAACTAGTAATGATGTCTCCCGATTGGCAAGCCAAGTTGGCTGCCCAATCAGCACAAGAGTTGGCCTCCCAGTAAACATGTGTAAAAACACACATATCAAACTCTTCGCTGATTTTCCTAGTAGCTTTAATAGCATTACTAATTGACCAAGAAGGCGGGAATTTCATATTTAAACAATTGATAATGTTTAAGGAGTCTCCTTCACACCAAACTTTAGTGCAATTGGCTTCCTTGGCAAGGATCATCCCATGATAAGCCGTCATGGCTTCAGCAACATGATTGGTTTGATTTCCTATGGGAATACATTTTATGATTTTACATATTCCCCATTCGTCCCTTAGGACCACTCCACATCCTACAACCCCCGGGTTTCCCTTAGAGGCCCCGTCAAAATTGATTTTCATCCATCTCCTAGGCGGGCTAATCCATATCACTCCCTCTCTAGGATTTCTCTAGATGCTCTCTTGAGCCTTTAATCTTCACTTTTTATAGATAAATTGATCCTCCTTAGTGTTAGGGTTATCAATACCACCTATAATATTCATATTTTCCACTATATTTCTTTTTATTTTTTCAAACACAATTTTAGCCTTAGTAGTCTTTTCTCTGAAAATTCTATCATTTCTCTCTTTCCATAAACCCCAATACATGTGAGGTAAAGCAATTTTCCATAATAAGGTTGTGGTTTTGTTTTTTGAAGGATAATGCCATGACTTGAAAATATCCTGAATTGAGTTGGGGAAGCTCCAACTGATATTGAATTGATCCAGACAACTTCCCCAAACATCAGCAAAGAAGGGGCATATGATTTATAGTCTCCTCATTCTGCTTACAAAGAATACAGAAACTAGGCATGTTGATACCTCTTTTTCTAATATTCTTAGTAGTAATAATTTTGTCTTGAAGGGCTATCCAAAAGAAAATGTTGATCTTGGGGGTGAGGCCTTTCACCCAAGCTTTAGCCCAGCAAGGACTTTCCATGTTGTTGAACTGTTGATGATATAGAGAGGCCACTGTAAAAGTACCACTAGCTGTGAGTTTCCAAATTAAATGGTCTTCTTCTTCAATCCTCACCATAGAGTTCATGACTTTATTCAAACTACCCAAAGACTGATCCACTTGAGATAAGTCTTTCCACTGTCCATCTTTCTAGTAATCCTCCACCTTGGTTCCAAATCTTTCCTTGCATTGGTTCTGATATCTGTTCCACTCAGGGTTTTCATTCAAAGGGGACTCCAGAAGCCAAGGGTCCTCCCAAATTTGAATAAGATTCCCTTTCCCCAACTTCCATTTGTACCTTTGATAATTAAGTCTCTAGTCCTAGAGACATTTTTCCAAATATTGGATCCAATTGGGATAATCTCCGCTTTGAGGAAACTTTGAAGATTCAGACATTGGCTTTTATATTTGTTGTCCCATATTTTTTTCCACTCTCCTTGATTTCTATATCCTCTCCAAATTTGCTTGGTCATGAGGTAATCATTTATATCTCTTATTCTTCTAAGGCCTAGACCTCCTTTATTCATAGGCTTATAGACCTTCTCCCAAGCAATTAAGTTCATTCTCTTCTTCTCCTCAACCCCTGTCCATAAAAAAGATCTTTGAATTTTTTCAATGGCCTCAGCATACTTAGTACGAATCCTAAATAGACTGATGGCATAGAGAGGGATACTTTGAAGAGTGGTTTTTAGCAATTGAACCTTACCTGCTTGACTAAGAAGAGCTCCCTTCCATCCAGACAGCTTTTTGTGGAATTTATCCACCAAGGCTCCCCAAAAGGTATCCAGAGGATCTTGGCCTAAGGGGAGCCCCAAATAAGAAGCGGGCAGATTGCCAATTTGGCCGCCTAGAATGTTACTAATTTTAATCCTCCTTCTCTCTGGGGTATTGATAAAATAAACAAAGCTTTTAGACCAGTTTATAAGCTGGCCAGTAGCCTCTCCATAGTTATCCAAAGCCTTTTTTAGTCTTTTAGAATCCTTCACAGTGGCTTTTCCCATTATTATAGAATCATCAACAAACTGCTAATGAGAACATATTTGATCTGACGAAGAAGGATTCAAACCACAAAACTCCCTTTTCTCAACCAGCTTTCCAATACATCTCCCCAAACATTCTACCATGATGATAAAGATCATTGGAGATAGAGGGTCCCCCTGCCTGAGACCTCTTGAGGCTTTAAAGAAAGGAGAGGGGGAACCATTCATTAAAATAGAGAAAGAAGTTGAAGAGACAAGTTGCCTGATAAGGCTAACACTTCTGGGACTAAAACCAAAAGCAAAGAGAACATCCATCATAAAATCCCAATCCACTCTATCGTAGGCTTTAAAGAGATCAAGCTTCAGAAAAAAACCTTCTTTTTTAGAAAAAGCCAAAGAGTGGATATTTTCATGAACAGAGATAATAGAATCCAAAATTTGCCGAGGCGAGATGATGGATGGAAGCAACTTTATAATTCTAGAGGTAAGGACCTTAGAGATTATCTTATAGAGAGAGTTGCATAAACTTATAGGTCTGAAAAGATCCATTGAATCTGCCCCCATCTTTTTGGGTATAAGAGCAATAAAAGTACCATTAACTTCTTTCAAAAGTTTTCTAGCACCAAAAAACTCTTTCATAGCTCTAGTAACATCATCTCCAATAATATACCGGTACATTTGGAAGAAGAACATGGGCAAGTCATCCGGACCTGGGGCCTTGTTGCCCTCAAAGGAATTAACAGCTATCAGAATTTCATCATGGGAAGGGATGGCTGTCAAATGATCATTCTAATCATCCCCCAAAATGGTAGGTATATTGTCCAGTAGTTCCCTTTGGGCCTGTATATTCAAATTCTGATCCTTAGCAAGTAAATTAGAGAAAAAATCCATAGGAACCTTGCTCATGGAATTATCATCTACAACACATCTGCCATTCACTTTAATCTGAATAATTCTATTTATGGCCTTATGTCTTAAGGTGGACATATGGAAGTATTTAGTGTTCTTATCCCCCTCCTTTAACCAGACATTTATCGATCTTTATTTCTAGTAGGTTTCCTCTTTAGCTATTATATCATGATATCTCATAAGAACAACATCTTCAGTATCTCTAGACATATTAGTGTTACCATTGTTCTGTATCTCATCTTGGATTTCCTTGAGCTCTAAGAGGGTTGTAGCTTTTGAGGTAAAGATGTTCCCAAAGCAATCCTTATTCCACTTCTTAACATTATCTTTAACATTATTCATCTTTTTTACCACTTTATACATGGCATTACCTTCAATACTAACCTGCCACCAGCCCTTAATCTTACTTTCCAGATCCGGGTGTCTAATCCACATTTTTTCAAATCTATAAGGGAAATGTATCCTTCTATTCTTTACTTCAGACGTGAAGGTTATAGGGTAATGATTTGATCCTGCCCTTATGTGAGAAGATAAAGAACATTCATCTCCAGATCATGAATGGCATTATTATTTATGAAGTCCATTAGGTCCAGTCTGCTATCCAGATTAGCTTGACTCCCTCCCTTTTTCTCATTTTCCTTCAAGGGAGTGTTGAAATCTCCCATAATTATCCAGCTATCCTCAGCAAACCTATTTCTCAACCCAGTAAGATATCTCCACATCTCACTTCTACCAATCATAGTGTTGGGAACATAAACATTAGTTAGGACCCAAGTAGTGCAATTCTTAATGTGCTTAAATCTTATACAAGCCAGATTGTTGTCCTGAATCAACACCTCTCCTTCTACATTATTTTTGTTCTAGAAGGTAACAATTCCTCCCGATGCACCTTCTGAACTACCTCCACTGACTCCTCCATTTTTTAACATATTCAAACTTTCAACTTTATCTTTTGCCATCTTAGTTTCTTGAATCAAAAAAATCTCAAGGTTTTTATCTCTAATCATATTTTTAACTAAATTATGCTAGTGAGGACTATTAAGTCCCCTAATATTCTAGGAGATGATTTTCATGGATTTTTAGAAATACCTGCCTCAAAGATGGTTCTTTGGGTACCATCTGCTAAATTCCTGCTTGTTTCCAATGATCTTTTATGTTAAGTTCCAACATAAAGTGAATTTATTTGTTTTAATTAAGTAAGCAATTATAACAATGTGCATGACATTGTAATGTAGCTTGATAATCGTGGAACACAACCTCCACATGAAGGTCTAGATGTGCATCCCAGTAGTGGAGGTATTCATTTGCTATTTAAATTTTTTTATGTAATTATTAATACAAATAAACATCTTAAATTCTAATTGGTGTAGAAATTAATGTAACCTTTTTTGTTAATATTTTAGAGCATGTAGTTGGTGGTGACCAAGTGGAGCATGATCCGAGTAGACAACATTAGGAACGTGATGTTCCCTAGTCAGGTAAAGAGGACTACTGTTATTCCTTTAAATAAATTTAATTGCAATTGGTGTATTGGTTAATGTAACCTTTCGTATTTCAACTCTAGAGGATCTAGAGGGTATTCAGCATGTTGAGGTTGAGGCTAGACAAAATCATTTCGAATATGATGTGGCCCCATCGAGTAAAGAGAGCCATGGTTATGTTCTTTAAATTAATGAGATACTTGTAACAAAAATAAAAAATGATTTGAATTTAACCTATTTCTTTGTTATTGCAGAGGACCCCCCTTTGCATCGGTGTCCTCGTCCTCAGAAGAGGACTAGGCATACATCAAGATCACGAGCAGAGGGCAGAACAACTGAAGAGGGGGAAAATGATGACTCCACTTAGACTTTACATAGCTTAAAAAAAAATAAAAAAATTGTAATCTACATTATTTGATAATGACTGATTTTTTTGTGTTAATGAATTTAATTATGTGCTAATGAATGTTCATGAATGATATGTATTAATTAATATTGATGAATGTTGCATGTTAATGAGTGTTAATGAATGTTATGTGTTATTGAACATTATGTGATAATGAATGAATGTTATATTTTATTAATTGATGAAACAATGAATGAATGTTAGATGTTAACGGGGAATTTAGAGTGATGTTGGGGGGGAAGGGGCAAAATGAGCTTCCACCTTCATGTGGTTGGCCTTGTTAAGTAGAGAATATTAAACTTTTCTCAAAACCAAGCGAAGCTCAATAAGATAACACACTTTTCAATATTTCATTATGTTGCACAGTTAATCTTATTGAATAATGTATATTGAATCTTAATTGCAGGGTCCAATAGAGCCAACACGAACAACAACACCACAAGTGGTTTGTTTTTTAAGTTTTTTTTTCATGATAATCTGGGAAGGTTCATCTGCAGTGTTATGTGTAACTGTGAAGGTGAGAAATTGATATTTTTTGTGTTCTGACATTTTTTTTTTGTTCCAGGTGGATGACTTGGAAGAGGTTTGTGATTACTATCAAAACAGGGGTCACTTTGATGAACTCATATTCGTGTTTGTGATGAGCAGCAGCACTAGAAGGAACTTACATATTTATATATTCAAGATGATGAATATGATAATTTTGCCACTACTATCATGAACCATTCTCCAAAGGCATGGGACCATATGCAATTCAAAGATGTAGTTAAAGTAGCCAATGTTGAATTGTACTACAAATTTGTCCACTTTTATTTGCAAGAACACCTAGATCTTATTAATGACCTCTTGAATGTCCTTGCCCTTAGGGTAGACCACACATGAGTGGTTGATATCATGTGTAAGATGTGGTTCTCAACTCTTTTATTTTGTTAGTGTTTTTAGGATTACTGAGATGTCTTTCACTTGGGTATTAAGTTTTTCTAGATGTTCTCTTTAGCAACTATTTGGTTTGGAAAAATTACATGAGTATCTTTTGTTCTGTTGTATTTGTTATCCATGTTGGACATCTTCGTCTTGTGACGTCGTACATGGTTGCAGTACAGAGCAACAATGTAGCTATTGTTAATAAGGCTTTGAATGAAATTTATGTAGAAGAGGAAGATTGTGATAGGCTTCGAGAATCTATAGATATGCACGATAACTTTGATAAGATAGGGCTTTCTCAGAGGGTGAGAGGAACTTCTCTATTGGTTCTTTCATTTAAGTTAAAGTGGGATGTAATTTAGCATTTGAATAGTTTTCTAATGATCTTCAATTTCAATTAGGTTGAGAAACATGAACTTCTTGAATTCTGGTTAAAGGCTTTTCTATAGCGAATTTTCAAAAAACTAGTGACCCTTCGAGGAGGCAAATGATTCTTGAATTTTGTCTGGTTATATTTATTGCTTGTTCAAAATTATGAAATGCTTACTTATAAATGTTTATGAAGTTGTTCCTGTATAAATTAAAAGTATGATTCCTTGATGAAGATTGCTTCTGAAAATACCTGATTTAATTATATCAGATCAACAACAAACTAGTGCCTTCATCCCTTATTGATTTCATACTATTTCAAATTGAAATATCCTACATATAACCATGGAGACAGTTTTAATAACTTGTTTTCAAAACAAGACCATCACATCAAAAGCATCTATATGGATTGTAACTGAAATATAAAATGCAGTTAGTCTTATTGAATTTTAACTTTGCTCTAAAAGACCAATAAGACAATTTGAAACTTGCCAACTAGCCTTTCAAACTGATGCTCAAACTGGAAATTAGTCTCAATCACAATAGCATAAGATAGCACATTGACGCAATCTAATAAAATAGATTTATCACATGGAACTAATCAATCAATTGAAAAGAATATACCATTCAAAATGAAGAAAACTTGAAATTTATATTGAAAATAAATAACCAAACCAGTTGATTTCAATATGTATCATCCATCAACTTTGATATGTCCAAAAGACAAATTGCATAAGTGTTGTATAAAATTATCTTGATAAGATCATAAAACTTGAGGTATCTCCCCCACTTGTTCTAAAAGATCCTCCATTTATAGATGAGGATTCAGTTTGAAAGTGAAAGGGCATACCCTTTCATTAAAACTAAAACTAACTAAAACTAACTAAAAACTAACGTCCTAACTATTGTCTTTACAATATGAACATATTATAAAAATATAGAAAAATATGGCTCTGGGCTCCAACTTAGACATTAGGTCTAATCTCCCAACATCTTGCTGCACTTCTGGATATGCTCCAAGTACTTATTTGACTTATATGTGTCTGCATCATGGATGATACCCCTGACAATGACTTCCAGTGTGACAAAGTTTTCCATCTGTTTCACAGTCTCTTTCAATTCAATTCCATCAATTTGGGCAATATCAAGGGCGACATTGAGAAGGCTACGACATTCTGAGATCCATACATCTTTATCCTTTATCTCACCCTTCTGATCAATTAACTCTGGGAAACCATGCTAAACAATGTATTTGCATTCATCATATTCAAATTGTAATTGTTCATCAATTTTTTTGTGTTTAGCCAGCAACCTCTTTATTTTTTCAATTTCTTTTGTTTCCGATTTGACCATTGTTTTATCATGCAACCTTGTTCCCAATCTATTTGAAATTATGTTGTGTGAAACTACATTGTCCATGTTCTTTTGAAATACTGTCTAGGATTCTTTCAGAAAGCCTTGTAAAACCTCAAATCTTTTAGTTAGTAATGCAGCAATAGTATCTGCCCCCACACTTTGCATTTGTTTTAATATCCTTTTATTTTCTTGTTGCAACTCCTCGCATTATTTCTTCCATTGAGAGCTATCCAGACTAAGAACCATTGGCACCTGTTGCCCACTTCTCCTTAGTGTTTCTTCATACAATACCTTGTACTGGTTCCTCTCCCTCACTACTCTGACCATCTGTGCTTTATTGAATTTTGAAATATCCACTCTGATATTAGCAGAAACAATTGGATCTATTTCACCTGTAGACACATAGAAATTTCCATTAATTTGTCCTCATTTAATTTTAAATTTCTCCAAACATCGGGCGAGTCCTTATTATTACACTATTATTTCTCCATAATTCATTATTCATAATTTCCATCTTTCATTATATTATTATTAATATCTCATCATTTATCCATTAAATTTATTAAATAAAACATTATATCATATTCATGTATACACCTTCATGCATTCAAGTTATATACATTTCTCTATTTATTTAATAAAACCCTATAATATCCCCTCCTACCACTTACCATTTCCCATTTACCACTCATCTTGCATTATCCCATATTCATCCCATAACATGAACTCATCTAGAGAAAATCTATTTAAATAAGGCCCCCTCTCTTATTTGGGTATCTCATCTTTACGTGCCAAACTTATGTCAGTTTGCATCCCATTATCTTGACATCTTATCTGTTATCTTTGCATTTCCAAATCTCCATTTCCTCATAGTTTTTTGCATAAGTGCTTCTGAGAGCAAATATATTAAATGTGAAATCTTGCAAATATATTAAATGTGAAATCTTGAGGAATAGGAGTGCAATGGAGTGAATTTCTGTTGCATGCATGTGTGTTTGAGATTAGATATTTGCATTTGCATGTGTATGTTTTGCAGATACTTCATTGTTGGATGTTGGAAGATTGAATCTAGTATTCAATCCATTTTGTTGATCATTCAATCTCACAATTCATATATCTTTCTCATTTCATTAAGCATT